>NW_027287598.1:0-46950 GCF_022747635.1 Hetaerina americana
TTCTAAAAATATTGCGAAAAACAACAATCTTCTGTTTTAGAGTTAATGTTTATGGTGTTTAGAAAACATTTATTTCATTTTTAGAAAATTTAATTTTTCACATTTTTCCATGAAAGTGCCAAACCCCCCCCCCTTTGGTTCTAGGTGAAAATCTCACTCCCCACAAATCAATCAAAAATGTTTCCATGGTGTGTAATCTTGTTCATTTTCATCAAATAAACAAAATGAAACCAGGAATAAAATCCTGAAAGACAAAAATTGAGCATAAAAGATGCTTCAGCGAAAGTGTTCATGTTACTAAAAGAGCCAAAATTTCTAAAAATATTGCGAAAAACAACAATCTTCTGTTTTAGAGTGAATGTTTGAGGTGTATAGAAGGCATTTATTTCATTTTTAGAAAATATTATTTTTCACATTTTTCCATTAAAAGTGCCAATACCTAGAACCCCCTTTGGGTTCTAATGAAAATCTTACTCTACACAAATCAAAAAAAAATGTTTCCATGTTGTGTATCCTTGTTCATTTTCCTAAAATAAACAAAATAAAACCAAGAATTAATCCTGAAAGACAAGAAATGAGCATTAAAGATGCTTCAGCGGAAGTGTTAATGTTACTAAAAGAGCCCATATTTTTAAAAATATTGCGAAAAACAACAATTATCAGTTTTAGAGTGAATTTTTGAGGTGTATAGAAGGCAATTATTTTATTTTTAGAAAATTTAAATTTTCACATATTTCCATGGAAAGTGCCAATACCCCCCCCTTTGGGTTCTAGGTGAAAATCTCACTCGACACAAATCGAACAAAAAAGCTTCCATGGTGTGTATTCTTGTTCATTTTCATCAAATAAACAAAATAAAAACTAAGAATAAATCCTGAAAGACAAGAAATGAGCATAAAAGATGCTTCAGCGGAAGTGTTAATGTTACTAGAAGAGCCCAAATTTCTAAAAATATTGCGAAAAACAACAATTTTCAGTTTTAGAGTGAATGTTTGAGGTGTATAGAAGGGATTTATTTCTTTTTAGTAAATTTAATTTTTCTAATTTTTCCATGAAAAGTGCCAATACCCCCCCTTTGGGTTCTAGGTGAAAATCTCACTCGACACAAATCAAACAGAAATGTTTCCATGGTGTGTATTCTTGTTCATTTTCATCAAATAAACAAAATGAAACCAAGAATAAATCCTGAAAGACAAAAAATGAGCATAAAAGATGCTTCAGCGAAAGTGTTAATGTTACTAAAAGAGCCAAAATTTCTAAAAATATGCGAAAAACACTAATCTTCTGTTTTAGAGTGAATGTTTGAGGTGTTTAGAAGGCATTTATTTCATTTTTAGAATTTAATTTTTCACATTTTTCCATGGAAAGTGCCAATACCCCCCCCTTTGGGTTCTAGGTGAAAATCTCACTCGACACAAATCAAACAGAAATGTTTCCATGTGTGTATTCTTGTTCATTTTCATCAAATAAAAAAATAAAACGAAGAATAAATCCTGAAAGACAAGAAATGAGCATAAAAGAAGCTTCAGCGAAAGTGTTAATGTTACTAAAAGAGCCAAAATTTCAAAAATATTGCGAAAAACAATAATCTTCTGTTTTAGAGTGAATGTTTGAGGTGAATAGAAGCCATTTATGTCATTTTTAGAAAATAATATTTTTCACATTTTTCCATGAAAAGTGCCAATACCCCACCCCCCCTTTGGGTTCTAGGTGAAAATCTCACTCGACACATATCAAACAAAAATGTTTCCTTGGTGTGTATTGTTGTTCATTTTCATCGAATAAACAAAATAAAACCAAGAATAAATCCTGAAAGACAAGAAATGAGCATAAAAGATGCTTCAACGAAAGTGTAAATGTTACTAAAAGAGCCCAAATTTCTAAAAATATTGCGAAAAACAACAATTTTCAGTTTTAGAGTGAATGTTTGAGGTGTATAGAAGGCAATTATTTCATTTTTAGAAAATTTAATTTTTCACATTTTTCCATGAAAAGTGCCAATACCCCCCCCTTTGGGTTCTAGGTGAAAATCTCACTCCACACATATTAAACAAAAATGTTTCCATGGTGTGTAATCTTGTTCATTTTCATCAAATAAACAAAATGAAACCCAGAATAAATCCTGAAAGACAAGAAATGATCATAAAAGATGCTTCAGCGGAAGTGTAAATGTTACTAGAAGAGCCCAAATTTCTAAAAATATTGCGAAAAACAACAATTTTTAGTTTAAGAGTGAATGTTTGAGGTGTATAGAAGGCATTTATTTCATTTTTAGAAAATTTAATTTTTCACATTTTTCCATTAAAAGTGCCAATACCCCCCCCTTTGGGTTCTAGGTGAAAATCTCACTCGACACAAATCAAACAAAAATGTATCCAAGTTGTGTATTGTTGTTCATTTTCATCAAATAAACAAAATAAAACCCAGAATGAATCCTGAAAGACAATAGAAATCATAAAAGATTCTTCAGCCCAGGTGTTAATGTTACTAAAAGAACCCAAATTTCTAAAAATATTGCGAAAAACAACAATCTTCTGTTTTAGAGTGAATGTTTGAGGTGTTTAGAAGGCATTTATTTCATTTTTAGAAAATTTAATTTTTTACATTTTTCCATGAAAAGTGTTAATACCCCCCTTTGCGTTCTAGGTGAAAATCTCAGTCGACACAAATCAAACAAAAATGTTTCCATGGTGTATATTGTTGTTTATTTTCATCAAGTAAACAAAATAAAACCCAGAATTAATCCTGAAAGACAAGAAATTAGCATAAATGATGCTTCAGCGCGAGTGTTTATGTTACTAAAAGAGCCCAAATTTCTAAAAATATTGCGAAAAACAACAATCTTCTGTTTTAGAGTTAATGTTTATGGTGTTTAGAAAACATTTATTTCATTTTTAGAAAATTTAATTTTTCACATTTTCCATGAAAAGTGCCAATACCCCCCCCTTTGGGTTCTAGGTGAAAATCTCACTCGACACAAATCAAACAAAAATGTATCCAAGGTGTGTATTGTTGTTCATTTTTATCAAATAAACAAAATAAAACCCAGAATGTATCCTGAAAGACAATAAATGATCATAAAAATGCTTCAGCCCAGGTGTTAATGTTACTAAAAGAGCCCAAATTTCTAAAAATATTGCGAAAAACAACAATCTTCTGTTTTAGAGTGAAAGTTTGAGGTGTTTAGAAGGCATTTATTTCATTTTTAGAAAATTTAATTTTTTACATTTTTCCATGAAAAGTGCCAATACCCCCCTTTGGGTTCTAAGTGAAAATCTCACTCGACACAAATCAATCAAAAATGTTTCCATGGTGTGTATTGTTGTTCATTTTCATCAAATAAACAAATAAAACCCAGAATTAATCCTGAAAGACAAGAAATGAGCATAAAAGATGCTTCAGCGCAAGTGTTAATGTTACTAAAAGAGCCCAAATTTCTAAAAATATTGCTAAAAACAACAATCTTCTGTTTTAGAGTGAATGTTGAAGGTGTTTAAAAGGCATTTATTTTATTTTTAGAAAATTTAATTTTTCACATTTTTCCATGAAAAGTGCCAATACCCCCCCCTTTGGGTTCTAGGTGAAAATCTCACTCGACACAATTCAAACAAAAATGTATCCAAGGTGTGTATTGTTGTTCATTTTCATCAAATAAACAAAATAAAACCCAGAATGTATCCTGAAAGACAATAAATGATCATAAAAATGCTTCAGCCCAGGTGTTAATGTTACTAAAAGAGCCAAAATTTCTAAAAATATTGCGAAAAACAACAATCTTCTGTTTTAGAGTGAATGTTTGAGGTGTTTAGAAGATATTTATTTCATTTTTAGAAAATTTAATTTTTCACATTTTTCCATGAAAAGTGCCAATACCCCCCCCTATGGGTTCTAGGTGAAAATCTCACTCGACACAAATCAAACAAAAATGTTTCCATGGCGAGTATTCTTGTTCATTTTCCTAAAATAAACAAAATAAAACCAAGAATAAATCCTGAAAGACAAGAAATGAGCATTAAAGATGCTTCAGCGGAAGTGTTAATGTTACTAAAAGAGCCCATATTTCTAAAAATATTGCGAAAAACAACAATTTTCAGTTTTAGAGTGAATTTTTGAGGTGTATAGAAGGCAATTATTTTATTTTTAGAAAATTTAATTTTTCACATTTTTCTATGGAAAGTGCCAATACCCCCCCTTTGGGTTCTAGGTGAAAATCTCACTCGACACAAATCGAACAAAAATGCTTCCATGGTGTGTATTCTTGTTCATTTTCATCAAATAAACAAAATAAAACCAAGAATAAATCCTGAAAGACAAGAAATGAGCATAAAAGATGCTTCAGCGAAAGTGTTTATGTTACTTAAAGAGCCCAAATTTCTAAAAATATTGCGAAAAACTACAATTTCCAGCTTTAGAGTGATTGGTTGAGGTGTATAGAAGCCATTTATGTCATTTTTAGAAAATTTAATTTTTCACATTTTTCCATGAAAAGTGCCAATACCCCCCCTTTGGGTTCTAAGTGAAAATCTAACTTGACACAAATCAAACAAAAATGTTTCCATGGTGTGTATTGTTGTTCATTTTCATCAAATAAACAAAATAAAACCCAGAATTAATCTTGAAGGACAAGAAATGAGCATAAAAGTTGCTTCAGAGAAAGTGTTTATGTTACTAAAAGAGCACAAATTTCTAAAAATATTGCGAAAAACAACAATCTTCTGATTTAGAATGAATAATTGAGGTGTTTAGAAGGCATTTATTTCATTTTTAGAAAATTTAATTTTTCACATTTTTCCATGAAAAGTGCCAATACCGCCCCTTTGGGTTCTAGGTGAAAATGTCACTCGACACAAATCAAACAAAAATGTATCCAAGGTGTGTATTGTTGTTCATTTTCATCAAATAAACAAATTAAAACCCAGAATGTATCCTGTAAGACAATAAATGATCATAAAAGATGCTTCAGCCCAGGTGTTAATGTTACTTAAAGAGCCCAAATTTCTAAAACTATTGCGAAAAACAATAATCTTCTGTTTTAGAGTGAATGTTTGAGGTGTTTAGAAGGCATTTATTTCATTTTTAGAAAATTTAATTTTTCACATTTTTCCATGAAAAGTGCCAATACCCCCCCCTTTTTGTTCTAGGTGAAAATCTCACTCGACACAAATCAAACAAAAATGTATCCAAGGTGTGTATTGTTGTTCATTTTCATCAAATAAACAAAATAAAACCCAGAATGAATCCTGAAAGACAATAAAAGATCATTAAAGATGCTTCAACCCAGGTGCTAATGTTACTAAAAGAGCCCAAATTTCTAAAAATATTGCGAAAAACAACAATCTTCTGTTTTAGAGTGAATGTTTGAGGTGTTTAGAAGGCATTTATTTCATTTTTAGAAAATTTAATTTTTCACATTTTTCCATGAAAAGTGCCAATGCCCTCCCCTTTGGGTTCTAGGTGAAAATCTCAGTCGACACAAATCAAACAAAAATGTATCCAAGGTGTGTATTGTTGTTCATTTTCATCAAATAAACAAAATAAAACAGAATTAATCCTGAAAGACAAGAAATTAGCATAAAAGATGCTTCAGCGTAAGTGTTAATGTTACTAAAAAAGCCCAAATTTCTAAAAATATTGCGAAAAACAACAATCTTCTGTTTTAGAGTTGATGTTTGAGGTGTTTAGAAGGCATTTATTTCATTTTTAGAAAATTTAATTTTTCACATTTTTCCATGAAAAGTGCCAATACCCCCCTTTGGGTTCTAGGTGAAAATCTCACTCGACACAAATCAAAAAAAATGTATCCAAGGTGTGTATTGTTTTTCATTTTCATCAAATAAACAAAATAAAACCCAGAATGTATCCTGATAGACAATTAATGATCATAAAAGATGCTTCAGACCAGGTTTAAATGTTACTAAAAGAGCCCAAATTTCTAAAAATATTGCGAAAAACAACAATCTTCTGTTTTGGAGTGAATGTTTGAGGTGTTTAGAAGGCATTTATTTCATTTTTAGAAAATTTAATTTTTCACATTTTTCCATGAAAAGTGCCAATACCCCCCCCTTTGGGTTCTAGGTGAAAATCTCACTCGACACAATTCAAACAAAAATGTATCCAAGGTTTGTATTGTTGTTCATTTTCATCAAATAAACAAAAAAAAACCAGAATGAATCCTGAAAGACAATAAAAGATCATAAAAGATGCTTCAGCCCAGGTGTTAATGTTACTAAAAGAGCCCAAATTTCTAAAAATATTGCGGAAAACAACAATCATCTGTTTTAGAGTGAATGTTTGAGGTGTTTAGAAGGCATTTATTTCATTTTTAGAAAATTTAATTTTTCACATTTTTCCATGAAAAGTGCCAATACCCCCCCCCTTTGGGTTATAGGTGAAAATCCCACTCGACACAAATCAAACAAAAATGTTTCCATGGTGTGTATTCTTGTTCATTTTCATCAGATAAACAAAATAAAACCAAGAATAAATCCTGAAAGACAAGAAATGAGCATAAAAGATGCTTCAGCGAAAGTGTTAATGTTACTAAAAGAGCCAAAATTTCTAAAAATATTGCGAAAAACAATAATCTTCTGTTTAAGAGTGAATGTTTGAGGTGTATAGAACGCATTTTTTTCATTTTTAGAAAATATTATTTTTCACATTTTTCCATGAAAAGTGCCAATACCCCCCCTTTAGGTTCTAGGCGAAAATCTCACTCGACACAAATCAAACAAAAATGTTTCCATGGTGTGTACTGTTGTTCATTTTCATCAAATAAACAAAATAAAACAAAGAATAAATCCTGAAAGACAAAAAATGAGCATAAAAGATGCTTCAGCGAAAGTGTTAATTTTACTAAAAGAGCCATAATTTATAAAAATATTGCAAAAAACAACAATTTTAAGTTTTAGAGTGAATGTTTGAGGTGTATAGAAGGCAATTATTTCATTTTTAGAAAATTTAATTTTTCACATTTTTCCATGAAAAGTGCCAATACCCCCCCCCTTTGGGTTCTAGGTGAAAATCTCACTCCCCACATATCAATCAAAAATGTTTCCATGGTGTGTAATCTTGTTCATTTTCATCAAATAAACAAAATGAAACCAGGAATAAATCCTGAAAGACAAAAATTGAGCATAAAAGATGCTTCAGCGAAAGTGTTCATGTTACTAAAAGAGCCAAAATTTCTAAAAATATTGCGAAAAACAACAATCTTCTGTTTTAGAGAGAATGTTTGAGGTGTATAGAAGGCATTTATTTCATTTTTAGAAAATATTATTTTTCACATTTTTCCATTAAAAGTGCCAATACCTAGAACCCCCTTTGGGTTCTAATGAAAATCTCACTCGACACAAATCAAACAAAAATGTTTCCATGTTGTGTATCCTTGTTCATTTTCCTAAAATAAACAAAATAAAACCAAGAATTAATCCTGAAAGACAAGAAATGAGCATTAAAGATGCTTCAGCGGAAGTGTTAATGTTACTAAAAGAGCCCATATTTCTAAAAATATTGCGAAAAACAACAATTATCAGTTTTAGAGTGAATTTTTGAGGTGTATAGAAGGCAATTATTTTATTTTTAGAAAATTTAATTTTTCACATTTTTCCATGGAAAGTGCCAATACCCCCCCCTTTGGGTTCTAGGTGAAAATCTCACTCGACACAAATCGAACAAAAATGCTTCCATGGTGTGTATTCTTGTTCATTTTCATCAAATAAACAAAATAAAACTAAGAATAAATCCTGAAAGACAAGAAATGAGCATAAAAGATGCTTCAGCGGAAGTGTTAATGTTACTAGAAGAGCCCAAATTTCTAAAAATATTGCGAAAAACAACAATTTTCAGTTTTAGAGTGAATGTTTGAGGTGTATAGAAGGGATTTATTTCTTTTTAGTAAATTTAATTTTTCTAATTTTTCCATGAAAAGTGCCAATACCCCCCTTTTGGGTTCTAGGTGAAAATCTCACTCGACACAAATCAAACAGAAATGTTTCCATGGTGTGTATTCTTGTTCATTTTCATCAAATAAACAAAATGAAACCAAGAATAAATCCTGAAAGACAAAAAATGAGCATAAAAGATGCTTCAGCGAAAGTGTTAATGTTACTAAAAGAGCCAAAATTTCTAAAAATATTGCGAAAAACAATAATCTTCTGTTTTAGAGTGAATGTTTGAGGTGTTTAGAAGGCATTTATTTCATTTTTAGAAAATTTAATTTTTCACATTTTTCCATGAAAAGTGCCAATACCCCCCCCTTTGGGTTCTAGGTGAAAATCTCAATCGACACAAATCAAACAAAAATGTTTCCATGGTGTGTATTGGTTTTCATTTTTATCAAATAAACAAAATAAAACCCAGAATAAATACTTAAAGACAAGAAATGAGCATGAAAGATGCTTCAGCGGAAGTGTTAATGTTACTAAAAGAGCCCAAATTTCTAAAAATATCGCGAAAAACAATAATCTTCTGTTTAAGAGTGAATGTTTGAGGTGTATTGAAGGCATTTATTTCATTTTTAGAAAATTTAATTTTTCACATTTTTCCATGGAAAGTGCCAATACCCCCCCCTTTGGGTTCTAGGTGAAAATCTCACTCGACACAAATCAAACAGAAATGTTTCCATGGTGTGTATTCTTGTTCATTTTCATCAAATAAAAAAATAAAACGAAGAATAAATCCTGAAAGACAAGAAATGAGCATAAAAGAAGCTTCAGCGAAAGTGTTAATGTTACTAAAAGAGCCCAAATTTCTAAAAATATTGCGAAAAACAACAATTTTCAGTTTTAGAGTGAATGATTGAGGTGTATAGAAGCCATTTATGTCATTTTTAGAAAATTTAATTTTTCACATTTTTCCATGAAAAGTGCCAATTACCCCCCTCTGGGTTCTTGGTGAAAATCTCACTCGACACAAATCAAACAAAAATGTTTCAATGGTGTGTATTGTTGTTCATTTTCATCAAATAAACAAAATAAAACCCAGAATAAATACTAAAAGACAAGAAATGAGCATAAAAAATGCTTCAGCGGAAGTGTTAATGTTACTAAAAGAGCCAAAATTTCAAAAATATTGCGAAAAACAATAATCTTCTGTTTTAGAGTGAATGTTTGAGGTGAATAGAAGCCATTTATGTCATTTTTAGAAAATAATATTTTTCACATTTTTCCATGAAAAGTGCCAATACCCCACCCCCCCTTTTGGTTCTAGGTGAAAATCTCACTCGACACATATCAAACAAAAATGTTTCCTTGGTGTGTATTGTTGTTCATTTTCATCAAATAAACAAAATAAAACCCAGAATAAATCCTGAAAGACAAGAAATGAGCATTAAAGATGCTTCAGCGGAAGTGTTAATGTTACTAAAAGAGCCCATATTTCTAAAAATATTGCGAAAAACAACAATTTTCAGTTTTAGAGTGAATTTTTGAGGTGTATAGAAGGCAATTATGTTATTTTTAGAAAATTTAATTTTCACATTTTTCCATGGAAAGTGCCAATACCCCCCCCTTTGGGTTCTAGGTGAAAATCTTACTCGACACAAATCGAACAAAAATGCTTCCATGGTGTGTATTCTTGTTCATTTTCATCGAATAAACAAAATAAAACCAAGAATAAATCCTGAAAGACAAGAAATGAACATAAAAGATGCTTCAACGAAAGTGTAAATGTTACTAAAAGAGCCCAAATATCTAAAAATATTGCGAAAAACAACAATTTTCAGTTTTAGAGTGAATGTTTGAGGTGTATAGAAGGCAATTATTTCATTTTTAGAAAATTTAATTTTTCACATTTTTCCATGAAAAGTGCCAATACCCCCCCCCTTTGGGTTCTAGGTGAAAATCTCACTCCACACATATTAAACAAAAATGTTTCCATGGTGTGTAATCTTGTTCATTTTCATCAAATAAACAAAATGAAACCCAGAATAAATCCTGAAAGACAAGAAATGATCATAAAAGATGCTTCAGCGGAAGTGTAAATGTTACTAGAAGAGCCCAAATATCTAAAAATATTGCGAAAAACAACAATTTTTAGTTTAAGAGTGAATGTTTGAGGTGTATAGAAGGCATTTATTTCATTTTTAGAAAATTTAATTTTTCACATTTTTCCATTAAAAGTGCCAATACCCCCCCCTTTGGGTTCTAGGTGAAAATCTCACTCGACACAAATCAAACAAAAATGTATCCAAGTTGTGTATTGTTGTTCATTTTCATCAAATAAACAAAATAAAACCCAGAATGAATCCTGAAAGACAATAGAAATCATAAAAGATTCTTCAGCCCAGGTGTTAATGTTACTAAAAGAACCCAAATTTCTAAAAATATTGCGAAAAACAACAATCTTCTGTTTTAGAGTGAATGTTTGAGGTGTTTAGAAGGCATTTATTTCATTTTTAGAAAATTTAATTTTTTACATTTTTCCATGAAAAGTGTTAATACCCCCCTTTGCGTTCTAGGTGAAAATCTCAGTCGACACAAATCAAACAAAAATGTTTCCATGGTGTATATTGTTGTTTATTTTCATCAAGTAAACAAAATAAAACCCAGAATTAATCCTGAAAGACAAGAAATTAGCATAAATGATGCTTCAGCGCGAGTGTTTATGTTACTAAAAGAGCCCAAATTTCTAAAAATATTGCGAAAAACAACAATCTTCTGTTTTAGAGTTAATGTTTATGGTGTTTAGAAAACATTTATTTCATTTTTAGAAAATTTAATTTTTCACATTTTCCATGAAAAGTGCCAATACCCCCCCCTTTGGGTTCTAGGTGAAAATCTCACTCGACACAATCAAACAAAAATGTATCCAAGGTGTGTATTGTTGTTCATTTTTATCAAATAAACAAAATAAAACCCAGAATGTATCCTGAAAGACAATAAATGATCATAAAAATGCTTCAGCCCAGGTGTTAATGTTACTAAAAGAGCCCAAATTTCTAAAAATATTGCGAAAAACAACAATCTTCTGTTTTAGAGTGAAAGTTTGAGGTGTTTAGAAGGCATTTATTTCATTTTTAGAAAATTTAATTTTTTACATTTTTCCATGAAAAGTGCCAATACCCCCCCCTTTGGGTTCTAAGTGAAAATCTCACTCGACACAAATCAATCAAAAATGTTTCCATGGTGTGTATTGTTGTTCATTTTCATCAAATAAACAAATAAAACCCAGAATTAATCCTGAAAGACAAGAAATGAGCATAAAAGATGCTTCAGCGCAAGTGTTAATGTTACTAAAAGAGCCCAAATTTCTAAATTTATTGCGAAAAACAACAATCTTCTGTTTTAGAGTGAATGTTTGAGGTGTTTAGAAGGTATTTATTTCATTTTTAGAAAATTTAATTTTTCACATTTTTCCATGAAAAGTGCCAATACCCCCCCCTTTGGGTTCTAGGTGAAAATCTCAATCCACGCAAATCAATCAAAAATGTTTCCATGGTGTGTATTGTTGTTCATTTTCATCAAATAAACAAAATAAAACCCAGAATTAATCCTGAAAGACAAGAAATGAGCATAAAAGATGCTTCAGCGCAAGTGTTAATGTTACTAAAAGAGCCCAAATTTCTAAAAATATTGCGAAAAACAACAATCTTCTGTTTTAGAGTGAATGTTTGAGGTGTTTAGAAGATATTTATTTCATTTTTAGAAAATTTAATTTTTCACATTTTTCCATGAAAAGTGCCAATACCCCCCCCCTATGGGTTCTAGGTGAAAATCTCACTCGACACAAATCAAACAAAAATGTTTTCATGGTGTGTATTGATGTTTATTTTCATCAAATAAACAAATAAAACCCAGAATTAATCCTGAAAGACAAGAAATGAGCATAAAAGATGCTTCAGCGCAAGTGTTAATGTTACTAAAAGAGCCCAAATTTATAAAAATATTGCGAAAAACAACAATCTTCTGTTTTAGAGTGAATGTTTGAGGTGTTTAGAAGGCATTTATTTCATTTTTAGAAAATTTAATTTTTCACATTTTTCCATGAAAAGTGCCAATACCCCCCCCCTTTGGATTCTAGGTGAAAATCTCACTCGACACAAATCAAACAAAAATGTTTCCATGGCGAGTATTCTTGTTCATTTTCCTAAAATAAACAAAATAAAACCAAGAATAAATCCTGAAAGACAAGAAATGAGCATTAAAGATGCTTCAGCGGAAGTGTTAATGTTACTAAAAGAGCCGATATTTCTAAAAATATTTCGAAAAACAACAATTTTCAGTTTTAGAGTGAATTTTTGAGGTGTATAGAAGGCAATTATTTTATTTTTAGAAAATTTAATTTTTCACATTTTTCTATGGAAAGTGCCAATACCCCCCCTTTGGGTTCTAGGTGAAAATCTCACTCGACACAAATCGAACAAAAATGCTTCCATGGTGTGTATTCTTGTTCATTTTCATCAAATAAACAAAATAAAACCAAGAATAAATCCTGAAAGACAAGAAATGAGCATAAAAGATGCTTCAGCGAAAGTGTTAATGTTACTAAAAGAGCCCAAATTTCTAAAAATATTGCGAAAAACAACAATTTCCAGCTTTAGAGTGATTGTTTGAGGTGTATAGAAGCCATTTATGTCATTTTTAGAAAATTTAATTTTTCACATTTTTCCATGAAAAGTGCCAATACCCCCCCTTTGGGTTCTAAGTGAAAATCTAACTTGACACAAATCAAACAAAAATGTTTCCATGGTGTGTATTGTTGTTCATTTTCATCAAATAAACAAAATAAAACCCAGAATTAATCTTGAAGGACAAGAAATGAGCATAAAAGTTGCTTCAGAGAAAGTGTTAATGTTACTAAAAGAGCACAAATTTCTAAAAATATTGCGAAAAACAACAATCTTCTGATTTAGAATGAATAATTGAGGTGTTTAGAAGGCATTTATTTCATTTTTAGAAAATTTAATTTTTCACATTTTTCCATGAAAAGTGCCAATACCGCCCCTTTGGGTTCTAGGTGAAAATGTCACTCGACACAAATCAAACAAAAATGTATCCAAGGTGTGTATTGTTGTTCATTTTCATCAAATAAACAAATTAAAACCCAGAATGTATCCTGAAAGACAATAAATGATCATAAAAGATGCTTCAGCCCAGGTGTTAATGTTACTTAAAGAGCCCAAATTTCTAAAACTATTGCGAAAAACAACAATCTTCTGTTTTAGAGTGAATGTTTGAGGTGTTTAGAAGGCATTTATTTCATTTTTAGAAAATTTAATTTTTCACATTTTTCCATGAAAAGTGCCAATACCCCCCCCTTTTTGTTCTAGGTGAAAATCTCACTCGACACAAATCAAACAAAAATGTATCCAAGGTGTGTATTGTTGTTCATTTTCATCAAATAAACAAAATAAAACCCAGAATGAATCCTGAAAGACAATAAAAGATCATTAAAGATGCTTCAACCCAGGTGCTAATGTTACTAAAAGAGCCCAAATTTCTAAAAATATTGCGAAAAACAACAATCTTATGTTTTAGAGTGAATGTTTGAGGTGTTTAGAAGGCATTTATTTCATTTTTAGAAAATTTAATTTTTCACATTTTTCCATGAAAAGTGCCAATGCCCTCCCCTTTGGGTTCTAGGTGAAAATCTCAGTCGACACAAATCAAACAAAAATGTATCCAAGGTGTGTATTGTTGTTCATTTTCATCAAATAAACAAAATAAAACAGAATTAATCCTGAAAGACAAGAAATTAGCATAAAAGATGCTTCAGCGTAAGTGTTAATGTTACTAAAAAAGCCCAAATTTCTAAAAATATTGCGAAAAACAACAATCTTCTGTTTTAGAGTTGATGTTTGAGGTGTTTAGAAGGCCTTTATTTCATTTTTAGAAAATTTAATTTTTCACATTTTTCCATGAAAAGTGCCAATACCCCCCTTTGGGTTCTAGGTGAAAATCTCACTCGACACAAATCAAAAAAAATGTATCCAAGGTGTGTATTGTTTTTCATTTTCATCAAATAAACAAAATAAAACCCAGAATGTATCCTGATAGACAATAAATCATCATAAAAGATGCTTCAGACCAGGTTTAAATGTTACTAAAAGAGCCCAAATTTCTAAAAATATTGCGAAAAACAACAATCTTCTGTTTTAGAGTGAATGTTTGAGGTGTTTAGAAGGCATTTATTTCATTTTTAGAAAATTTAATTTTTCACATTTTTCCATGAAAAGTGCCAATACCCCCCCCTTTGGGTTCTAGGTGAAAATCTCACTCGACACAAATCAAACAAAAATGTATCCAAGGTTTGTATTGTTGTTCATTTTCATCAAATAAACAAAAAAAAACCAGAATGAATCCTGAAAGACAATAAAAGATCATAAAAGATGCTTCAGCCCAGGTGTTAATGTTACTAAAAGAGCCCAAATTTCTAAAAATATTGCGGAAAACAACAATCATCTGTTTTAGAGTGAATGTTTGAGGTGTTTAGAAGGCATTTATTTCATTTTTAGAAAATTTAATTTTTCACATTTTTCCATGAAAAGTGCCAATACCCCCCCTTTGGGTTCTAGGTGAAAATCTAACTTGAAACATATCAAACGAAAATGTTTCCATGGTGTTCATTGTTGTTCATTTTCATCAAATAAACAAAATAAAACCAAGAATTCATCTTGAAAGACCAGAAATGAGCATAAAAGTCGCTTCAGCGAAAGTGTTAATGTTACTAAAAGAGCCCAAATTTCTAAAAATATTGCGAAAAACATCAATCTTCTGTTTTAGAGTGAATGTTTGAGGTGTTTTGAAGGCATTTATTTCATTTTTAGAAAATTTAATTTTTCACATTTTTCCATTAAAAGTGTTAAAACCCCCCTTTGGGTTCTAGGTGAAAATCTCACTCGACACAAATGAAACAAAAATGTTTCCATGGTGTGTATTGTTGTTCATTTTCATCAAATAAACAAAATAAAACCCAGAATTAATCCTGAAAGACAAGAAATGAGCATAAAAGATGCCTCAGCGCAAGTGTTAAGGTTAACTAAAAGAGCCCAAATTTCTAAAAATATTGCGAAAAACAACAATCTTCTGTTTTAGAGTGAATGTTTGAGGTGTTTAGAAGGTATTTATTTCATTTTTAGAAAATTTAATTTTTCACATTTTCCCAAGAAAAGTGCCAATTACCCCCCCTTTGGGTTCTAGGTGAAAATCTCACTCGACACAAATCAATCAAAAATGTTTCCATGGTGTGTATTGTTGTTCATTTTCATCAAATAAACAAAATAAAACCCAGAATTAATCCTGAAAGACAAGAAATGAGCATAAAAGATGCTTCAGCGCAAGTGTTAATGTTACTAAAAGAGCCCAAATTTCTAAAAATATTGCGAAAAACAACAATCTTCTGTTTTAGAGTGAATGTTTGAGGTGTTTAGAAGGCATTTATTTCATTTTTAGAAAATTTAATTTTTTACATTTTTCCATGAAAAGTGTTAATACCCCCCTTTGCGTTCTAGGTGAAAATCTCACTCGACACAAATCAAACAAAAATATTTCCATGGTGTGTTTTGGTGTTTTATTTTCATCAAATAAACAAAATAAAACCCAGAATTAATTCTGAAAGACAAGAAATTAGCATAAATGATGCTTCAGCGCAAGTGTTAATGTTACTATAAGAGCCCAAATTTCTAAAAATATTGCGAAAAACAACAATCTTCTGTTTTAGAGTTAATGTTTGTGGTGTTTAGAAGGCATTTATTTCATTTTTAGAAAATTTAATTTTTCACATTTTTCCATGAAAAGTGCCAATACCCCCCCCTTTGGGTTCTAGGTGAAAATCACACTCGACACAAATCAATCAAAAATGTAGCCAAGGTGTGTATTGTTGTTCATTTTCATCAAATAAACAAAATAAAACCCAGAATTAATCTTGAAGGACAAGAAATGAGCATAAAAGTTGCTTCAGAGAAAGTGTTAATGTTACTAAAAGAGCCCAAATTTCTAAAAATATTGCGAAAAACAACAATCTTCTGTTTTAGAGTTGATGTTTGAGGTGTTTAGAAGGCATTTATTTCATTTTTAGAAAATTTAATTTTTCACATTTTTCCATGAAAAGTGCCAATATCCCCCTTTGGGTTCTAGGTGAAAATCTCACTCGACACAAATCAAAAAAAATGTATCCAAGGTGTGTATTGTTTTTCATATTCATCAAATAAACAAAATAAAACCCAGAATGTATCCTGATAGACAATAAAAGATCATAAAAGTTGCTTCAGCCCAAGTGTTAATGTTACTATAAGAGCCCAAATTTCAAAAAATATTGCGAAAAACAACAATCTTCTGTTTTAGAGTTGATGTTTGAGGTGTTTAGAAGGCATTTATTTCATTTTTAGAAAATTTAATTTTTCACATTTTTCCATGAAAAGTGCCAATACCCCCCTTTGGGTTCTAGGTGAAAATCTCAGTCGACACAAATCAAAAAAAAATGTATCCAAGGTGTGTATTGTTTTTCATTTTCATCAAATAAACAAAATAAAACCCAGAATGTATCCTGATAGACAATAAATGATCATAAAAGATGTTTCAGACCAGGTTTTAATGTTACTAAAAGAGCCCAAATTTCTAAAAATATTGCGAAAAACAACAATCTTCTGTTTTAGAGTGAATGTTTGAGGTGTTTAGAAGGCATTTATTTCATTTTTAGAAAATTTAATTTTTCACATTTTTCCATGAAAAGTGCTAATACCCCCCCCTTTGGGTTCTAGGTGAAAATCTCACTCGACACAAATCAAACAAAAATGTATCCAAGGTTTGTATTGTTTTTCATTTTCATCAAATAAACAAAATAAAACCCAGAATGAATCCTGAAAGACAAGAAATGAGCATAAAAGATGCATCTGCGCAAGTGTTAAGGTTAACTAAAAGAGCCCAAATTTCTAAAAATATTGCGAAAAACAACAATCTTCTGTTTTAGAGTGAATGTTTGAGGTGTTTAGAAGGCATTTATTTCATTTTTAGAAAATTTAATTTTTCACATTTTTCCATGAAAAGTGCCAATACCCCCCCCTTTGGGTTCTAGGTGAAAATCTCACTCGACACAAATCAAACAAAAATGTATCCAAGGTTTGTATTGTTTTTCATTTTCATCAAATAAACAAAATAAAACCCAGAATGAATCCTGAAAGACAAGAAATGAGCATAAAAGATGCCTCAGCGCAAGTGTTAAGGTTAACTAAAAGAGCCCAAATTTCTAAAAATATTGCGAAAAACAACAATCTTCTGTTTTAGAGTGAATGTTTGAGGTGTTTAGAAGGTATTTATTTCATTTTTAGAAAATTTAATTTTTCACATTTTCCCATGAAAAGTGCCAATTACCCCCCCTTTGGGTTCTAGGTGAAAATCTCACTCGACACAAATCAATCAAAAATGTTTCCATGGTGTGTATTGTTGTTCATTTTCATCAAATAAACAAAATAAAACCCAGAATTAATCCTGAAAGACAAGAAATGAGCATAAAAGATGCTTCAGCGCAAGTGTTAATGTTACTAAAAGAGCCCAAATTTCTAAAAATATTGCGAAAAACAACAATCTTCTGTTTTAGAGTGAATGTTTGAGGTGTTTAGAAGGCATTTATTTCATTTTTAGAAAATTTAATTTTTTACATTTTTCCATGAAAAGTGTTAAAACCCCCCTTTGCGTTCTAGGTGAAAATCTCACTCGACACAAATCAAACAAAAATATTTCAATGGTGTGTATTGGTGTTTTATTTTCATCAAATAAACAAAATAAAACCCAGAATTAATTCTGAAAGACAAGAAATTAGCATAAATGATGCTTCAGCGCAAGTGTTAATGTTACTATAAGAGCCCAAATTTCTAAAAATATTGCGAAAAACAACAATCTTCTGTTTTAGAGTTAATGTTTGTGGTGTTTAGAAGGCATTTATTTCATTTTTAGAAAATTTAATTTTTCACATTTTTTCATGAAAAGTGCCAATACCCCCCCCTTTGGGTTCTAGGTGAAAATCTCAGTCGACACAAATCAAAAAAAAATGTATCCAAGGTGTGTATTGTTTTTCATTTTCATCAAATAAACAAAATAAAACCCAGAATTAATCTTGAAGGACAAGAAATGAGCATAAAAGTTGCTTCAGAGAAAGTGTTAATGTTACTAAAAGAGCCCAAATTTCTAAAAATATTGCGAAAAACAACAATCTTCTGTTTTACAGTTGATGTTTGAGGTGTTTAGAAAGCATTTATTTCATTTTTAGAAAATTTAATTTTTCACATTTTTCCATGAAAAGTGCCAATACCCCCCTTTGGGTTCTAGGTGAAAATCTCACTCGACACAAATCAAAAAAAATGTATCCAAGGTGTGTATTGTTTTTCATATTCATCAAATAAACAAAATAAAACCCAGAATGTATCCTGATAGACAATAAAAGATCATAAAAGTTGCTTCAGCCCAAGTGTTAATGTTACTATAAGAGCCCAAATTTCTAAAAATATTGCGAAAAACAACAATCTTCTGTTTTAGAGTTGATGTTTGAGGTGTTTAGAAGGCATTTATTTCATTTTTAGAAAATTTAATTTTTCACATTTTTCCATGAAAAGTGCCAATACCCCCCTTTGGGTTCTAGGTGAAAATCTCAGTCGACACAAATCAAAAAAAAATGTATTCAAGGTGTGTATTGTTTTTCATTTTCATCAAATAAACAAAATAAAACCCAGAATGTATCCTGATAGACAATAAATGATCATAAAAGATGTTTCAGACCAGGTTTTAATGTTACTAAAAGAGCCCAAATTTCTAAAAATATTGCGAAAAACAACAATCTTCTGTTTTAGAGTGAATGTTTGAGGTGTTTAGAAGGCATTTATTTCATTTTTAGAAAATTTAATTTTTCACATTTTTCCATGAAAAGTGCTAATACCCCCCCCTTTGGGTTCTAGGTGAAAATCTCACTCGACACAAATCAAACAAAAATGTATCCAAGGTTTGTATTGTTTTTCATTTTCATCAAATAAACAAAATAAAACCCAGAATGAATCCTGAAAGACAAGAAATGAGCATAAAAGATGCCTCAGCGCAAGTGTTAAGGTTAACTAAAAGAGCCCAAATTTCTAAAAATATTGCGAAAAACAACAATCTTCTGTTTTAGAGTGAATGTTTGAGGTGTTTAGAAGGCATTTATTTCATTTTTAGAAAATTTAATTTTTCACATTTTTCCATGAAAAGTGCCAATACCCCCCCCTTTGGGTACTAGGTGAAAATCTCACTCGACACAAATCAAACAAAAATGTATCCAAGGTTTGTATTGTTTTTCATTTTCATCAAATAAACAAAATAAAACCCAGAATGAATCCTGAAAGACAAGAAATGAGCATAAAAGATGCCTCAGCGCAAGTGTTAAGGTTAACTAAAAGAGCCCAAATTTCTAAAAATATTTCGAAAAACAACAATCTTCTGTTTTAGAGTGAATGTTTGAGGTGTTTAAAGGTATTTATTTCATTTTTAGAAAATTTAATTTTTCACATTTTCCCATGAAAAGTGCCAATTACCCCCCCTTTGGGTTCTAGGTGAAAATCTCACTCGACACAAATCAATCAAAAATGTTTCCATGGTGTGTATTGTTGTTCATTTTCATCAAATAAACAAAATAAAACCCAGAATTAATCCTGAAAGACAAGAAATGAGCATAAAAGATGCTTCAGCGCAAGTGTTAATGTTACTAAAAGAGCCCAAATTTCTAAAAATATTGCGAAAAACAACAATCTTCTGTTTTAGAGTGAATGTTTGAGGTGTTTAGAAGGCATTTATTTCATTTTTAGAAAATTTAATTTTTTACATTTTTCCATGAAAAGTGTTAATACCCCCCTTGGCGTTCTAGGTGAAAATCTCACTCGACACAAATCAAACAAAAATATTTCCATGGTGTGTATTGGTGTTTTATTTTCATCAAATAAACAAAATAAAACCCAGAATTAATTCTGAAAGACAAGAAATTAGCATAAATGATGCTTCAGCGCAAGTGTTAATGTTACTATAAGAGCCCAAATTTCTAAAAATATTGCGAAAAACAACAATCTTCTGTTTTAGAGTTAATGTTTGTGGTGTTTAGAAGGCATTTATTTCATTTTTAGAAAATTTAATTTTTCACATTTTTCCATGAAAAGTGCCAATACCCCCACCTTTGGGTTCTAGGTGAAAATCACAATCGACACAAATCAATCAAAAATGTATCCAAGGTGTGTATTGTTGTTCATTTTCATCAAATAAACAATATAAACCCAGAATGAATCCTGAAAGACAATAAAAGATCATAAAAGTTGCTTCAGCCCAAGTGTTAATGTTACTAAAAGAGCCCAAATTTCTAAAAATATTGCGAAAAACAATAATCTTCTGTTTAAGAGTGAATGTTTGAGGTGTTTAGAAGGCATTTATTTCATTTTTAGAAAATTTAATTTTTCACATTTTTCCATGAAAAGTGCCAATACCCCCCCCTTTGGGTTCTAGGTGAAAATCACAATCGACACAAATCAATCAAAAATGTATCTAAGGTGTGTATTGTTGTTCATTTTCATCAAATAAACAAAATAAAACCCAGAATGAATCCTGAAAGACAATAAAAGATCATAAAAGTTGCTTCAGCCCAAGTGTTAATGTTACTATAAGAGCCCAAATTTCTAAAAATATTGCGAAAAACAACAATCTTCTGTTTTAGAGTTGATGTTTGAGGTGTTTAGAAGGCATTTATTTCATTTTTAGAAAATTTAATTTTTCACATTTTTCCATGAAAAGTGCCAATACCCCCCTTTGGGTTCTAGGTGAAAATCTCAGTCGACACAAATCAAAAAAAAATGTATCCAAGGTGTGTATTGTTTTTCATTTTCATCAAATAAACAAAATAAAACCCAGAATGTATCCTGATAGACAATAAATGATCATAAAAGATGTTTCAGACCAGGTTTTAATGTTACTAAAAGAGCCCAAATTTCTAAAAATATTGCGAAAAACATCAATCTTCTGTTTTAGAGTGAATGTTGGAGGTGTTTTGAAGGCATTTATTTCATTTTTAGAAAATTTAATTTTTCACATTTTTCCATTAAAAGTGTTAATACCCCCCTTTGGGTTCTAGGTGAAAATCTCACTCGACACAAATGAAACAAAAATGTTTCCATGGTGTGTATTGTTGTGCATTTTCATCAAATAAACAAAATAAAACCCAGAATTAATCCTGAAAGACAAGAAATGAGCATAAAAGATGCCTCAGCGCAAGTGTTAAGGTTAACTAAAAGAGCCCAAATTTCTAAAAATATTGCGAAAAACAACAATCTTCTGTTTTAGAGTGAATGTTTGAGGTGTTTAGAAGGCATTTATTTCATTTTTAGAAAATTTAATTTTTCACATTTTTCCATGAAAAGTGCCAATACCCCCCCCTTTGGGTACTAGGTGAAAATCTCACTCGACACAAATCAAACAAAAATGTATCCAAGGTTTGTATTGTTTTTCATTTTCATCAAATAAACAAAATAAAACCCAGAATGAATCCTGAAAGACAAGAAATGAGCATAAAAGATGCCTCAGCGCAAGTGTTAAGGTTAACTAAAAGAGCCCAAATTTCTAAAAATATTGCGAAAAACAACAATCTTCTGTTTTAGAGTGAATGTTTTAGGTGTTTAGAAGGTATTTATTTCATTTTTAGAAAATTTAATTTTTCACATTTTCCCATGAAAAGTGCCAATTACCCCCCCTTTGGGTTCTAGGTGAAAATCTCACTCGACACAAATCAATCAAAAATGTTTCCATGGTGTGTATTGTTGTTCATTTTCATCAAATAAACAAAATAAAACCCAGAATTAATCCTGAAAGACAAGAAATGAGCATAAAAATGCTTCAGCGCAAGTGTTAATGTTACTAAAAGAGCCCAAATTTCTAAAAATATTGCGAAAAACAACAATCTTCTGTTTTAGAGTGAATGTTTGAGGTGTTTAGAAGGCATTTATTTCATTTTTAGAAAATTTAATTTTTTACATTTTTCCATGAAAAGTGTTAATACCCCCCTTGGCGTTCTAGGTGAAAATCTCACTCGACACAAATCAAACAAAAATATTTCCATGGTGTGTATTGGTGTTTTATTTTCATCAAATAAACAAAATAAAACCCAGAATTAATTCTGAAAGACAAGAAATTAGCATAAATGATGCTTCAGCGCAAGTGTTAATGTTACTATAAGAGCCCAAATTTCTAAAAATATTGCGAAAAACAACAATCTTCTGTTTTAGAGTTAATGTTTGTGGTGTTTAGAAGGCATTTATTTCATTTTTAGAAAATTTAATTTTTCACATTTTTCCATGAAAAGTGCCAATACCCCCACCTTTGGGTTCTAGGTGAAAATCACAATCGACACAAATCAATCAAAAATGTATCCAAGGTGTGTATTGTTGTTCATTTTCATCAAATAAACAATATAAACCCAGAATGAATCCTGAAAGACAATAAAAGATCATAAAAGTTGCTTCAGCCCAAGTGTTAATGTTACTAAAAGAGCCCAAATTTCTAAAAATATTGCGAAAAACAATAATCTTCTGTTTAAGAGTGAATGTTTGAGGTGTTTAGAAGGCATTTATTTCATTTTTAGAAAATTTAATTTTTCACATTTTTCCATGAAAAGTGCCAATACCCCCCCCTTTGGGTTCTAGGTGAAAATCACAATCGACACAAATCAATCAAAAATGTATCTAAGGTGTGTATTGTTGTTCATTTTCATCAAATAAACAAAATAAAACCCAGAATGAATCCTGAAAGACAATAAAAGATCATAAAAGTTGCTTCAGCCCAAGTGTTAATGTTACTATAAGAGCCCAAATTTCTAAAAATATTGCGAAAAACAACAATCTTCTGTTTTAGAGTTGATGTTTGAGGTGTTTAGAAGGCATTTATTTCATTTTTAGAAAATTTAATTTTTCACATTTTTCCATGAAAAGTGCCAATACCCCCCTTTGGGTTCTAGGTGAAAATCTCAGTCGACACAAATCAAAAAAAAATGTATCCAAGGTGTGTATTGTTTTTCATTTTCATCAAATAAACAAAATAAAACCCAGAATGTATCCTGATAGACAATAAATGATCATAAAAGATGTTTCAGACCAGGTTTTAATGTTACTAAAAGAGCCCAAATTTCTAAAAATATTGCGAAAAACATCAATCTTCTGTTTTAGAGTGAATGTTGGAGGTGTTTTGAAGGCATTTATTTCATTTTTAGAAAATTTAATTTTTCACATTTTTCCATTAAAAGTGTTAATACCCCCCTTTGGGTTCTAGGTGAAAATCTCACTCGACACAAATGAAACAAAAATGTTTCCATGGTGTGTATTGTTGTGCATTTTCATCAAATAAACAAAATAAAACCCAGAATTAATCCTGAAAGACAAGAAATGAGCATAAAAGATGCCTCAGCGCAAGTGTTAAGGTTAACTAAAAGAGCCCAAATTTCTAAAAATATTGCGAAAAACAACAATCTTCTGTTTTAGAATGAATGTTTGAGGTGTTTAGAAGGTATTTATTTCATTTTTAGAAAATTTAATTTTTCACATTTTCCCATGAAAAGTGCCAATTACCCCCCCTTTGGGTTCTAGGTGAAAATCTCACTCGACACAAATCAATCAAAAATGTTTCCATGGTGTGTATTGTTGTTCATTTTCATCAAATAAACAAAATAAAACCCAGAATTAATCCTGAAAGACAAGAAATGAGCATAAAAGATGCTTCAGCGCAGGTGTTAATGTTACTAAAAGAGCCCAAATTTCTAAAAATATTGCGAAAAACAACAATCATCTGTTTAAGAGTGAATGTTTGAGGTGTTTAGAAGGCATTTATTTCATTTTTAGAAAATTTAATTTTTCACATTTTTCCATGAAAAGTGCCAATACCCCCCCTTTGGGTTCTAGGTGAAAATCTAACTTGAAACATATCAAACAAAAATGTTTCCATGGTGTGTATTGTTGTTCATTTTCATCAAATAAACAAAATAAAACCAAGAATTCATCTTGAAAGACCAGAAATGAGCATAAAAGTCGCTTCAGCGAAAGTGTTAATGTTACTAAAAGAGCCCAAATTTCTAAAAATATTGCGAAAAACATCAATCTTCTGTTTAAGAGTGAATGTTTGAGGTGTTTTGAAGGCATTTATTTCATTTTTAGAAAATTTAATTTTTCACATTTTTCCATTAAAAGTGTTAATACCCCCCTTTGGGTTCTAGGTGAAAATCTCACTCGACAGAAATGAAACAAAAATGTTTCCATGGTGTGTATTGTTGTTCATTTTCATCAAATAAACAAAATAAAACCCAGAATAAATCATTAAAGACAAGAAATGAGCATAAAGATGCCTCAGCGCAAATGTTAATGTTAGTAAAAGAGCCCAAATTTCAAAAAATATTGCGAAAAACAACAATCTTCCATTATAGAGTGAATGTTTGAGGTGTTTAGAAGGTATTTATTTCATTTTTAGAAAATTTAATTTTTCACATTTTCCCATGAAAAGTGTCAATTACCCCCCCTTTGGGTTCTAGGTGAAAATCTCACTCGACACAAATCAATCAAAAATGTTTCCATGGTGTGTATTGTTGTTCATTTTCATCAAATAAACAAAATAAAACCCAGAATTAATGCTGAAAGACAAGAAATGAGCATAAAAGATGCTTCAGCGCAAGTGTTAATGTTACTAAAAGAGCCCAAATTTCTAAAAATATTGCGAAAAACAACAATCTTCTGTTTTAGAGTGAATGTTTGAGGTGTTTAGAAGGCATTTATTTCATTTTTAGAAAATTTAATTTTTTACATTTTTCCATGAAAAGTGTTAATACCCCCCTTTGCGTTCTAGGTGAAAATCTCACTCGACACAAATCAAACAAAAATATTTCCATGGTGTGTATTGGTGTTTTATTTTCATCAAATAAACAAAATAAAACCCAGAATTAATTCTGAAAGACAAGAAATTAGCATAAATGATGCTTCAGCGCAAGTGTTAATGTTACTATAAGAGCCAAAATTTCTAAAAATATTGCGAAAAACAACAATCTTCTGTTTTAGAGTGAATGTTTGAGGTGTTTAGAAGGCATTTATTTCATTTTTAGAAAATTTAATTTTTCACATTTTTCCATGAAAAGTGTTAATACCCCCCTTGGCGTTCTAGGTGAAAATCTCACTCGACACAAATCAAACAAAAATATTTCCATGGTGTGTATTGGTGTTTTATTTTCATCAAATAAACAAAATAAAACCCAGAATTAATTCTGAAAGACAAGAAATTAGCATAAATGATGCTTCAGCGCAAGTGTTAATGTTACTATAAGAGCCCAAATTTCTAAAAATATTGCGAAAAACAACAATCTTCTGTTTTAGAGTTAATGTTTGTGGTGTTTAGAAGGCATTTATTTCATTTTTAGAAAATTTAATTTTTCACATTTTTCCATGAAAAGTGCCAATACCCCCACCTTTGGGTTCTAGGTGAAAATCACAATCGACACAAATCAATCAAAAATGTATCCAAGGTGTGTATTGTTGTTCATTTTCATCAAATAAACAATATAAACCCAGAATGAATCCTGAAAGACAATAAAAGATCATAAAAGTTGCTTCAGCCCAAGTGTTAATGTTACTAAAAGAGCCCAAATTTCTAAAAATATTGCGAAAAACAATAATCTTCTGTTTAAGAGTGAATGTTTGAGGTGTTTAGAAGGCATTTATTTCATTTTTAGAAAATTTAATTTTTCACATTTTTCCATGAAAAGTGCCAATACCCCCCCCTTTGGGTTCTAGGTGAAAATCACAATCGACACAAATCAATCAAAAATGTATCTAAGGTGTGTATTGTTGTTCATTTTCATCAAATAAACAAAATAAAACCCAGAATGAATCCTGAAAGACAATAAAAGATCATAAAAGTTGCTTCAGCCCAAGTGTTAATGTTACTATAAGAGCCCAAATTTCTAAAAATATTGCGAAAAACAACAATCTTCTGTTTTAGAGTTGATGTTTGAGGTGTTTAGAAGGCATTTATTTCATTTTTAGAAAATTTAATTTTTCACATTTTTCCATGAAAAGTGCCAATACCCCCCTTTGGGTTCTAGGTGAAAATCTCAGTCGACACAAATCAAAAAAAAATGTATCCAAGGTGTGTATTGTTTTTCATTTTCATCAAATAAACAAAATAAAACCCAGAATGTATCCTGATAGACAATAAATGATCATAAAAGATGTTTCAGACCAGGTTTTAATGTTACTAAAAGAGCCCAAATTTCTAAAAATATTGCGAAAAACATCAATCTTCTGTTTTAGAGTGAATGTTGGAGGTGTTTTGAAGGCATTTATTTCATTTTTAGAAAATTTAATTTTTCACATTTTTCCATTAAAAGTGTTAATACCCCCCTTTGGGTTCTAGGTGAAAATCTCACTCGACACAAATGAAACAAAAATGTTTCCATGGTGTGTATTGTTGTGCATTTTCATCAAATAAACAAAATAAAACCCAGAATTAATCCTGAAAGACAAGAAATGAGCATAAAAGATGCCTCAGCGCAAGTGTTAAGGTTAACTAAAAGAGCCCAAATTTCTAAAAATATTGCGAAAAACAACAATCTTCTGTTTTAGAATGAATGTTTGAGGTGTTTAGAAGGTATTTATTTCATTTTTAGAAAATTTAATTTTTCACATTTTCCCATGAAAAGTGCCAATTACCCCCCCTTTGGGTTCTAGGTGAAAATCTCACTCGACACAAATCAATCAAAAATGTTTCCATGGTGTGTATTGTTGTTCATTTTCATCAAATAAACAAAATAAAACCCAGAATTAATCCTGAAAGACAAGAAATGAGCATAAAAGATGCTTCAGCGCAGGTGTTAATGTTACTAAAAGAGCCCAAATTTCTAAAAATATTGCGAAAAACAACAATCATCTGTTTAAGAGTGAATGTTTGAGGTGTTTAGAAGGCATTTATTTCATTTTTAGAAAATTTAATTTTTCACATTTTTCCATGAAAAGTGCCAATACCCCCCCCTTTGGGTTCTAGGTGAAAATCTAACTTGAAACATATCAAACAAAAATGTTTCCATGGTGTGTATTGTTGTTCATTTTCATCAAATAAACAAAATAAAACCAAGAATTCATCTTGAAAGACCAGAAATGAGCATAAAATTCGCTTCAGCGAAAGTGTTAATGTTACTAAAAGAGCCCAAATTTCTAAAAATATTGCGAAAAACATCAATCTTCTGTTTAAGAGTGAATGTTTGAGGTGTTTTGAAGGCATTTATTTCATTTTTAGAAAATTTAATTTTTCACATTTTTCCATTAAAAGTGTTAATACCCCCCTTTGGGTTCTAGGTGAAAATCTCACTCGACAGAAATGAAACAAAAATGTTTCCATGGTGTGTATTGTTGTTCATTTTCATCAAATAAACAAAATAAAACCCAGAATAAATCATTAAAGACAAGAAATGAGCATAAAGATGCCTCAGCGCAAATGTTAATGTTAGTAAAAGAGCCCAAATTTCAAAAAATATTGCGAAAAACAACAATCTTCCATTATAGAGTGAATGTTTGAGGTGTTTAGAAGGTATTTATTTCATTTTTAGAAAATTTAATTTTTCACATTTTCCCATGAAAAGTGTCAATTACCCCCCCTTTGGGTTCTAGGTGAAAATCTCACTCGACACAAATCAATCAAAAATGTTTCCATGGTGTGTATTGTTGTTCATTTTCATCAAATAAACAAAATAAAACCCAGAATTAATGCTGAAAGACAAGAAATGAGCATAAAAGATGCTTCAGCGCAAGTGTTAATGTTACTAAAAGAGCCCAAATTTCTAAAAATATTGCGAAAAACAACAATCTTCTGTTTTAGAGTGAATGTTTGAGGTGTTTAGAAGGCATTTATTTCAGTTTTAGAAAATTTAATTTTTTACATTTTTCCATGAAAAGTGTTAATACCCCCCTTTGCGTTCTAGGTGAAAATCTCACTCGACACAAATCAAACAAAAATATTTCCATGGTGTGTATTGGTGTTTTATTTTCATCAAATAAACAAAATAAAACCCAGAATTAATTCTGAAAGACAAGAAATTAGCATAAATGATGCTTCAGCGCAAGTGTTAATGTTACTATAAGAGCCAAAATTTCTAAAAATATTGCGAAAAACAACAATCTTCTGTTTTAGAGTGAATGTTTGAGGTGTTTAGAAGGCATTTATTTCATTTTTAGAAAATTTAATTTTTCACATTTTTCCATTAAAAGTGTTAATACCCCCCTTTGGGTTCTAGGTGAAAATCTCACTCGACACAAATCAAACAAAAATGTTTCCATGGTGTGTATTGTTGTTCATTTTCATCAAATAAACAAAATAAAACCCAGAATTAATCCTGAAAGACATGAAATGAGCATAAAAGATGCTTCAGCGCAAGTGTTAATTTTACTAAAAGAGACCAAATTTCTAAAAATATTGCGAAAAACAACAATCTTCTGTTTTAGAGTGAATGTTTGAGGTGTTTAGAAGGCATTTATTTCATTTTTAGAAAATATAATTTTTCACATTTTTCCATGAAAAGTGCCAATACCCCCCCCTTTGGGTTCTAGGTGAAAATCTCACTCGACACAAATCAAACAAAAATGTATCCAAGGTGTGTATTGTTGTTCATTTTCATCAAATAAACAAAATAAAACCCAGAATGTATCCTGAAAGACAATAAATAATCATAAAAGATGCTTCAGCCCAGGTGTTAATGTTACTAAAAGAGCCCAAATTTCTAAAAATATTGCGATAAACAACAATCTTCTGTTTTAGAGTGAATGTTTGAGGTGTTTAGAAGGCATTAATTTCATTTTTAGAAAATTTAATTTTTCACATTTTTCCATGAAAAGTGCCAATACCCCCCCTTTTGGGTTCTAGGTGAAAATCTCAATCGACACAAATCAAACAAAAATGTATCCAAGGTGTGTATTGTTGTTCATTTTCATCAAATAAACAAAATAAAACCCAGAATGAATCCTGAAAGACAATAAAAGATCATAAAAGATGCTTCAGCTCAGGTGTTAATG
The DNA here is from genome assembly GCF_022747635.1 of Hetaerina americana. Classification (NCBI taxonomy): domain Eukaryota; kingdom Metazoa; phylum Arthropoda; class Insecta; order Odonata; family Calopterygidae; genus Hetaerina; species Hetaerina americana. The sequence continues at coordinate 29,024 of NW_027287598.1, forward strand.
TTACTAAAAGAGCCCAAATTTCTAAAAATATTGCGAAAAAAACACAATCTTCTGTTTAAGAGTGAATTTTGAGGTGTTTAGAAGGCATTTATTTCATTTTTAGAAAATTTAATTTTTCACATTTTTCCATGAAAAGTGCCAATACCCCCCCCTTTGGGTTCTAGGTGAAAATCTAACTTGACACAAATCAAACAAAAATGTTTCCATGGTGTGTATTGTTGTTCATTTTCATCAAATAAATAAAATAAAACCCAGAATTAATCCTGAAAGACATGAAATGAGCATAAAAGATGCTTCAGCGCAAGTGTTAATTTTACTAAAAGAGCGCAAATTTCTAAAAATATTGCGAAAAACAACAATCTTCTGTTTTAGAGTGAATGTTTGAGGTGTTTAGAAGGCCTTTATTTCATTTTTAGAAAATTTAATTTTTTACATTTTTCAATGAAAAGTGCCAATACCCCCCCCTTTGGGTTCTAGGTGAAAATCTCACTCGACACAAATCAAACACAAATGTTTCCATGGTGTGTATTAATGTTCATTTTCATCAAATAAACAAAATAAAACCCAGAATGTATCCTGAAAGACAATTAATGATCATAAAAGATGCTTCAGCCCAGGTTTTAATGTTACTAAAAGAGCCCAAATTTCTAAAAATATTGCGAAAAACAACAATCTTCTGTTTAAGAGTGAATGTTTGAGGTGTTTAGAAGGCATTTATTTCATTTTTAGAAAATTTAATTTTTTACATTTTTCCTTGAAAAGTGTTAATACCCCCCTTTGGGTTCTAGGTGAAAATCTCAGTCGACACAAATCAAACAAAAATGTATCCAAGGTGTGTATTGTTTTTCATTTTCATCAAATAAACAAAATAAAACCCAGAATGTATCCTGAAAGACAATTAATGATCATAAAAGATGCTTCAGCCCAGGTTTTAATGTTACTAAAAGAGCCCAAATTTCTAAAAATATTGCGAAAAACAACAATCTTCTGTTTAAGAGTGAATGTTTGAGGTGTTTAGAAGGCATTTATTTCATTTTTAGAAAATTTAATTTTTCACATTTTTCCATGAAAAGTGCCAATACCCCCCCCTTTGGGTTCTAGGTGAAAATCTCACTCGACACAAATCAAACAAAAATGTATCCAAGGTTTGTATTGTTGTTCATTTTCATCAAATAAACAAAATAAAACCCAGAATGAATCCTGAAAGACAATAAAAGATCATAAAAGATGCTTCAGCCCGGGTGTTAATGTTACTAAAAGAGCCCAAATTTCTAAAAATATTGCGAAAAACAACAATCTTCTGTTTTAGAGTGAATGTTTGAGGTGTTTAGAAGGCATTTATTTCATTTTTAGAAAATTTAATTTTTCACATTTTTCCATGAAAAGTGCCAATACCCCCCCTTTGGGTTCTAGATGAAAATCTAACTTGAAACAAATCAAACAAAAATGTTTCCATGGTGTGTATTGTTGTTCATTTTCATCAAATAAACAAAATAAAACCCAGAATTATTCTTGAAAGACAAGAAATGAGCATAAAAGTTGCTTCAGAGAAAGTGTTAATGTTACTAAAAGAGCCCAAATTTCTAAAAATATTGCGAAAAACAACAATCTTCTGTTTTAGAGTGAATGTTTGAGGTGTTTAGAAGGCATTTATTTCATTTTTAGAAAATTTAATTTTTCACATTTTTCCATGAAAAGTGCCAATACCCCCCCCTTTGGGTTCTAGGTGAAAATCTCACTCGACACAAATCAAACAAAAATGTATCCAAGGTTTGTATTGTTGTTCATTTTCATCAAATAAACAAAATAAAACCCAGAATGAATCCTGAAAGACAATAAAAGATCATAAAAGATGCTTCAGCCCGGGTGTTAATGTTACTAAAAGAGCCCAAATTTCTAAAAATATTGCGAAAAACAACAATCTTCTGCTTTAGAGTGAATGTTTGAGGTGTTTAGAAGGCATTTATTTCATTTTTACAAAATTTAATTTTTCACATTTTTCCATGAAAAGTGCCAATACCCCCCCTTTGGGTTCTAGATGAAAATCTAACTTGAAACAAATCAAACAAAAATGTTTCCATGGTGTGTATTGTTGTTCATTTTCATCAAACAAACAAAATAAAACCCAGAATTATTCTTGAAAGACAAGAAATGAGCATTAAAGTTGCTTCAGAGAAAGTGTTAATGTTACTAAAAGAGCCCAAATTTCTAAAAATATTGCGAAAAACAACAATCTTCTGTTATAGAGTGAATGTTTGAGGTGTTTAGAAGGCATTTATTTCATTTTTAGAAAATTTAATTTTTCACATTTTTCCATGAAAAGTGCCAATACCCCCCTTTGGGTTCTAGGTGAAAATCTCACTCGACACAAATCAAACAAAAATGTATCCAAGGTGTGTATTGTTGTTCATTTTCATCAAATAAACAAAATAAAACCCAGAATGAATCCTGAAAGACAAGAAATGAGCATAAAAGATGCCTCAGCGCAAGTGTTAAGGTTAACTAAAAGAGCCCAAATTTCTAAAAATATTGCGAAAAACAACAATCTTCTGTTTTAGAGTGAATGTTTGAGGTGTTTAGAAGGCATTTATTTCATTTTTAGAAAATTTAATTTTTCACATTTTTCCATGAAAAGTGCCAATACCCCCCCCTTTGGGTTCTAGGTGAAAATCTCACTCGACACATATCAAACAAAAATGTTTCCATGGTGTGTATTGTTGTTCATTTTCATCCAATAAACAAAATAAAACCAAGAATAAATCCTGAAAGACAGGAAATGAGCATTAAAGATGCTTCAGCGCAAATGGTAATGTTACTAAAAGAGCCAAAATTTCTAAAAATATTGCAAAAAACAACAATTTTCAGTTTAAGAGTGAATGTTTGAGGTGTATAGAAGCCATTTATTTCATTTTTAGAAAATTTAATTTTCCCATTTTTCCATGAAAAGTGCCAATACCTAGAACCCCCTTTGGGTTCTAGGTGAAAATCTCACTCGACACAAATCAAACAAAAATGTTTCCATGGCGTGTATTCTTGTTCATTTTCCTAAAATAAACAAAATAAAACCAAGAATAAATCCTGAAAGACAGGAAATGAGCATTAAAGATGCTTCAGCGCAAATGGTAATGTTACTAAAAGAGCCATAATTTCTAAAAATATTGCAAAAAACAACAATTTTCAGTTTAAGAGTGAATGTTTGAGGTGTATAGAAGCCATTTATTTCATTTTTAGAAAATTTAATTTTCCCATTTTTCCATGAAAAGTGCCAATACCTAGAACCCCCTTTGGGTTCTAGGTGAAAATCTCACTCGACACAAATCAAACAAAAATGTTTCCATGGCGTGTATTCTTGTTCATTTTCCTAAAATAAACAAAATAAAACCAAGAATAAATCCTGAAAGACAAGAAATGAGCATTAAAGATGCTTCAGCGGAAGTGTTAATGTTACTAAAATGCCCATATTTCTAAAAATATTGCGAAAAACAACAATTTTCAGTTTTAGAGTGAATGTTTGAGGTGTATAGAAGGCATTTATTTCATTTTTAGTAAATTTAATTTTTCTAATTTTTCCATGAAAAGTGCCAATACCCCCCCCTTTGGGTTCTAGGTGAAAATCTCACTCGATACAAATCGAACAAAAATGTTTCCATGGTGTGTATTCTTGTTCATTTTCATCAAATAAACAAAATAAAACCCAGAATAAATCCTGAATGACAAGAAATGGGCGTAAAAGATGCTTCAGCGCAAGTGTTAATGTTACTAAAAGAGCCCAAAATTCCAAAAATATTGCGAAAAACAATGATCTTCTGTTTTAGAGTGAATGTTTGAGGTGTATAGAAGCCATTATGTCATTTTTAGAAAATTTAATTTTTTCACATTTTTCCATGAAAAGTGCCAATACCCTACCCTCCCTTTGGGTTCTTGGTGAAAATCTGACTCGACAAAAATCGAACAAAAATGTTTCCATGGTGTGTATTCTTGTTCATTTTCATCAAATAAACAAAATAAAACCAAGAATAAATCCTGAAAGACAAGAAATGAGCATAAAAGATGCTTCAGCGAAAGTGTTAATGTTACTAAAAGAGCCAAAATTTCTAAAAATATTGCGAAACACCAATAATCTTCTGTTTTAAAGTGAATGTTTGAGGTGTATAGAAGGCATTTATTTCATTTTTAGAAAATATTATTTTTCACATTTTTCCATTAAAAGTGCCAATACCCCCCCCTTTGGGTTCTAGGTGAAAATCACAATCGAAACAAATCGAACAAAAATGCTTCCATGGTGTGTATTCTTGTTCATTTTCATCCAATAAACAAAATAAAACCCACAATAAATCCTGAAAGACAAGAAATGAGCATAAAACATGCTTCAGCGAAAGTGTTAATGTTACTAAAAGAGCCCAAATTTCTAAAAATATTGCGAAAAACAACAATTTCCAGTTTTAGAGTGAATGTTTGAGGTGTATAGAAGACAATTATTTCATTTTTAGAAAAGTTATTTTTTCACATTTTTCCATGAAAAGTGCCAATACCCCCCCTTTGGGTTCTAGTTGAAAATTTCACTTGATACAAATCGAACAAAAATGTTTCCATGGTGTGTATTCTTGTTCATTTTCATCAAATAAACAAAATAAAACCCAGAATAAATCCTGAAAGACAAGAAATGGGCGTAAAAGATGCTTCAGCGCAAGTGTTAATGTTACTAAAAGAGCCCAAATTTCTAAAAATATTGCGAAAAACAACAATCTTCTGTTTTAGAGTGAATGTTTGAGGTGTTTAGAAGGCATTTATTTCATTTTTAGAAAATTTAATTTTTCACATTTTTCCATGAAAAGTGCCAATACCCCCCCCTTTGGGTTCTAGGTGAAAATCTCACTCGACACAAATCAAACAAAAATGTATCCAAGGTTTGTATTGTTGTTCATTTTCATCAAATAAACAAAATAAAACCCAGAATAAATCCTGAAAGACAATAAATGATCATAAAAGATGCTTCAGCGGAAGTGTTTATGTTACTAAAAGAGCCCAAATTTCTAAAAATATTGCGAAAAACAAGAATTTTCAGTTTTAGAGTAAATGTTTGAGGTGTATAGAAGCCATTTATTTCATTTTTAGAAAATATTATTTTTCACATTTTTCCATGAAAAGTGCCAATACCCCCCCGTTTGGGTTCTAGGTGAAAATCTCACTCGACACATATCAAACAAAAATGTTTCCATGGTGTGTATTGTTTTTCATTTTCATCCAATAAACAAAATAAAACCAAGAATAAATCCTGAAAGACAGGAAATGAGCATTAAAGATGCTTCAGCGCAAATGGTAATGTTACTAAAAGAGCCAAAATTTCTAAAAATATTGCAAAAAAACAACAATTTTCAGTTTAAGAGTGAATGTTTGAGGTGTATAGAAGCCATTTATTTCATTTTTAGAAAATTTAATTTTCCCATTTTTCCATGAAAAGTGCCAATACCTAGAACCCCCTTTGGGTTCTAGGTGAAAATCTCACTCGACACAAATCAAACAAAAATGTTTCCATGGCGTGTATTCTTGTTCATTTTCCTAAAATAAACAAAATAAAACCAAGAATAAATCCTGAAAGACAAGAAATGAGCATTAAAGATGCTTCAGCGGAAGTGTTAATGTTACTAAAAGAGCCCATATTTCTAAAAATATTGCGAAAAACAACAATTTTCAGTTTTAGAGTGAATGTTTGAGGTGTATAGAAGGCATTTATTTCATTTTTAGTAAATTTAATTTTTCTAATTTTTCCATGAAAAGTGCCAATACCCTCCTCTTTGGGTTCTAGGTGAAAATCTCACTCGACAGATTTCAAACAAAAATGTTTCCATGGTGTGTATTGTTGTTCATTTTTATCAAATAAACAAAATAAAACCCAGAATAAATCCTGAGGGACAAGAAATGTGCATAAAAGATGCTTCAGCGCAAGTGTTAATGCTACTAAAAGAGCCCAAATTTCTAACAATATTGCGAAAAACAAAAATCTCCTGTTTTAGAGTGAATGTTTGAGGTGAATAAAAGGCAATTATTTCATTTTTAGAAAATTTAATTTTTCACATTTTTCCATGAAAAGTGCCAATACCCCCCTTTGGGTTCTAGGTGAAAATCTCACTCGACACAAATCAAACAAAAATGTTTCCATGGCGAGTATTCTTGTTCATTTTCCTAAAATAAACAAAATAAAACCAAGAATAAATCCTGAAAGACAAGAAATGAGCATTAAAGATGCTTCAGCGGAAGTGTTAATGTTACTAAAAGAGCCGATATTTCTAAAAATATTGCGAAAAACAACAATTTTCAGTTTTAGAGTGAATTTTTGAGGTGTATAGAAGGCAATTATTTTATTTTTAGAAAATTTAATTTTTCACATTTTTCTATGGAAAGTGCCAATACCCCCCCTTTGGGTTCTAGGTGAAAATCTCACTCGACACAAATCGAACAAAAATGCTTCCATGGTGTGTATTCTTGTTCATTTTCATCAAATAAACAAAATAAAACCAAGAATAAATCCTGAAAGACAAGAAATGAGCATAAAAGATGCTTCAGCGAAAGTGTTTATGTTACTAAAAGAGCCCAAATTTCTAAAAATATTGCGAAAAACAACAATTTCCAGCTTTAGAGTGATTGTTTGAGGTGTATAGAAGCCATTTATGTCATTTTTACAAATTTAATTTTTCACATTTTTCCATGAAAAGTGCAAATACCCCCATTTGGGTTCTTGGTGAAAATCTCACTCGACAAAAATCGAACAAAAATGTTTCCATGGTGTGTATTCTTGTTCATTTTCATCAAATAAACAAAATAAAACCCAGAATAAATCCTGAAAGACAAGAAATGAGCATAAAAGATGCTTCAGCGCAAGTGTTAATGTTACTAAAAGAGCCAAAGTTTCAAAAATATTGCAAAAAACAATAATCTTCTGTTTTAGAGTGAATGTTTGAGGTGAATAGAAGCCATTTATGTCATTTTTAGAAAATAATATTTTTCACATTTTTCCATGAAAAGTGCGAATACCCCACCCCCCCTTTGGGTTCTAGGTGAAAATCTCACTCGACACAAATCAAACAAAAATGTTTCCATGGTGTGTATTGTTGTTCTTTTTTATCAAATAAACAAAATAAAACCCAGAATAAATACTGAAAGACAAGAAATGAGCATAAAAGATGCTTCAGCGGAAGTGTTAATGTTACTAAAAGAGCCCATATTTCTAAAAATATTGCGAAAAACAACAATTTTCAGTTTTAGAGTGAATTTTTGAGGTGTATAGAAGGCAATTATTTTATTTTTAGAAAATTTAATTTTTCACATTTTTCTATGGAAAGTGCCAATACCCCCCCTTTGGGTTCTAGGTGAAAATCTCACTCGACACAAATCGAACAAAAATGCTTCCATGGTGTGTATTCTTGTTCATTTTCATCAAATAAACAAAATAAAACCAAGAATAAATCCTGAAAGACAAGAAATGAGCATAAAAGATGCTTCAGCGAAAGTGTTAATGTTACTAAAAGAGCCCAAATTTCTAAAAATATTGCGAAAAACAACAATTTCCAGCTTTAGAGTGATTGTTTGAGGTGTATAGAAGCCATTTATGGCATTTTTAGAAAATTAAGATTTTCACATTTTTCCATGAAAAGTGCCAATACCCCCATTTGGGTTCTTGGTGAAAATCTCACTCGACAAAAATCGAACAAAAATGTTTCCATGGTGTGTATTCTTGTTCATTTTCATCAAATAAACAAAATAAAACCCAGAATAAATCCTGAAAGACAAGAAATGAGCATAAAAGATGCTTCAGCGCAAGTGTTAATGTTACTAAAAGAGCCAAAATTTCAAAAATATTGCGAAAAACAATAATCTTCTGTTTTAGAGTGAATGTTTGAGGTGAATAGAAGCCATTTATGTCATTTTTAGAAAATAATATTTTTCACATTTTTCCATGAAAAGTGCCAATACCCCCATTTGGGTTCTTGGTGAAAATCTCACTCGACACAAATCAAACAAAAATGTTTCCATGGTGTGTATTGTTGTTCTTTTTTATCAAATAAACAAAATAAAACCCAGAATAAATACTGAAAGACAAGAAATGAGCATAAAAGATGCTTCAGCGGAAGCGTTAATGTTACTAAAAGAGCCCATATTTCTAAAAATTTTGCGAAAAACAACAATTTTCAGTTTTAGAGTGAATGTTTGAGGTGTAAAGAAGGCATTTATTTCATTTTTAGAAAATTTAATATTTCACATTTTTCCATGAAAAGTGCCAATACCCCCCCCTTTGGGTTATAGGTGAAAATCCCACTCGACACAAATCAAACAAAAATGTTTCCATGGTGTGTATTCTTGTTCATTTTCATCAGATAAACAAAATAAAACCAAGAATAAATCCTGAAAGACAAGAAATGAGCATAAAAGATGCTTCAGCGAAAGTGTTAATGTTACTAAAAGAGCCAAAATTTCTAAAAATATTGCGAAAAACAATAATCTTCTGTTTAAGAGTGAATGTTTTAGGTGTATAGAACGCATTTTTTTCATTTTTAGAAAATATTATTTTTCACATTTTTCCATGAAAAGTGCCAATACCCCCCCTTTGGGTTCTAGGCGAAAATCTCACTCGACACAAATCAAACAAAAATGTTTCCATGGTGTGTACTGTTGTTCATTTTCATCAAATAAACAAAATAAAACAAAGAATAAATCCTGAAAGACAAAAAATGAGCATAAAAGATGCTTCAGTGCAAGTGTTTATTTTACTAAAAGAGCCATAATTTATAAAAATATTGCGAAAAACAACAATTTTAAGTTTAAGAGTGAATGTTTGAGGTGTATAGAAGGCAATTATTTCATTTTTAGAAAATTTAATTTTTCACATTTTTCCATGAAAAGTGCCAATTCCCCCCCCTTTAGGTTCTAGGTGAAAATCTCACCCCACACATATCAAACAAAAATGTTTCCATGGTGTGTAATCTTGTTCGTTTTTATCAAATAAACAAAATGAAACCAAGAATAAATCCTGAAAGACAAAAAATGAGCATAAAAGATGCTTCAGCGAAAGTGTTAATTTTACTAAAAGAGCCATAATTTATAAAAATATTGCAAAAAACAACAATTTTAAGTTTTAGAGTGAATGTTTGAGGTGTATAGAAGGCAATTATTTCATTTTTAGAAAATTTAATTTTTCACATTTTTCCATGAAAAGTGCCAATACCCCCCCTTTGGGTTCTAGGTGAAAATCTCACTCCCCACATATCAATCAAAAATGTTTCCATGGTGTGTAATCTTGTTCATTTTCATCAAATAAACAAAATGAAACCAGGAATAAATCCTGAAAGACAAAAATTGAGCATAAAAGATGCTTCAGCGAAAGTGTTCATGTTACTAAAAGAGCCAAAATTTCTAAAAATATTGCGAAAAACAACAATCTTCTGTTTTAGAGTGAATGTTTGAGGTGTATAGAAGGCATTTATTTCATTTTTAGAAAATATTATTTTTCACATTTTTCCATTAAAAGTGCCAATACCTAGAACCCCCTTTGGGTTCTAATGAAAATCTCACTCGACACAAATCAAACAAAAATGTTTCCATGTTGTGTATCCTTGTTCATTTTCCTAAAATAAACAAAATAAAACCAAGAAATAATCCTGAAAGACAAGAAATGAGCATTAAAGATGCTTCAGCGGAAGTGTTAATGTTACTAAAAGAGCCCATATTTCTAAAAATATTGCGAAAAACAACAATTATCAGTTTTAGAGTGAATTTTTGAGGTGTATAGAAGGCAATTATTTTATTTTTAGAAAATTTAATTTTTCACATTTTTCCATGGAAAGTGCCAATACCCCCCCTTTGGGTTCAAGGTGAAAATCTCACTCGACACAAATCGAACAAAAATGCTTCCATGGTGTGTATTCTTGTTCATTTTCATCAAATAAACAAAATAAAACTAAGAATAAATCCTGAAAGACAAGAAATGAGCATAAAAGATGCTTCAGCGGAAGTGTTAATGTTACTAGAAGAGCCCAAATTTCTAAAAATATTGCGAAAAACAACAATTTTCAGTTTTAGAGTGAATGTTTGAGGTGTATAGAAGGGATTTATTTCTTTTTAGTAAATTTAATTTTTCTAATTTTTCCATGAAAAGTGCCAATACCCCCCCTTTGGGTTCTAGGTGAAAATCTCACTCGACACAAATCGAACAAAAATGCTTCCATGGTGTGTATTCTTGTTCATTTTCATCAAATAAACAAAATAAAACCAAGAATAAATCCTGAAAGACAAGAAATGAGCATAAAAGATGCTTCAGCGAAAGTGTTAATTTTACTAAAAGAGCCCAAATTTCTAAAAATATTGCGAAAAACAACAATTTCCAGCTTTAGAGTGATTGTTTGAGGTGTATAGAAGCCATTTATGTCATTTTTAGAAAATTAAGATTTTCACATTTTTCCATGAAAAGTGCCAATACCCCCATTTGGGTTCTTGGTGAAAATCTCACTCGACAAAAATCGAACAAAAATGTTTCCATGGTGTGTATTCTTCTTCATTTTCATCAAATAAACAAAATAAAACCCAGAATAAATCCTGAAAGACAAGAAATGAGCATAAAAGATGCTTCAGCGCAAGTGTTAATGTTACTAAAAGAGCCAAAATTTCAAAAATATTGCGAAAAACAATAATCTTCTGTTTTAGAGTGAATGTTTGAGGTGAATAGAAGCCATTTATGTCATTTTTAGAAAATAATATTTTTCACATTTTTCCATGAAAAGTGCGAATACCCCACCCCCCTTTGGGTTCTAGGTGAAAATCTCACTCGACACAAATCAAACAAAAATGTTTCCATGGTTTGTTGTTCTTTTTTATCAAATAAACAAAATAAAACCCAGAATAAATACTGAAAGACAAGAAATGAGCATAAAAGATGCTTCAGCGGAAGTGTTAATGTTACTAAAAGAGCCCATATTTCTAAAAATTTTGCGAAAAACAACAATTTTCAGTTTTAGAGTGAATGTTTGAGGTGTAAAGAAGGCATTTATTTCATTTTTAGAAAATTTAATATTTCACATTTTTCCATGAAAAGTGCCAATACCCCCCCCTTTGGGTTATAGGTGAAAATCCCACTCGACACAAATCAAACAAAAATGTTTCCATGGTGTGTATTCTTGTTCATTTTCATCAGATAAACAAAATAAAACCAAGAATAAATCCTGAAAGACAAGAAATGAGCATAAAAGATGCTTCAGCGAAAGTGTTAATGTTACTAAAAGAGCCAAAATTTCTAAAAATATTGCGAAAAACAATAATCTTCTGTTTAAGAGTGAATGTTTTAGGTGTATAGAACGCATTTTTTTCATTTTTAGAAAATATTATTTTTCACATTTTTCCATGAAAAGTGCCAATACCCCCCCTTTGGGTTCTAGGCGAAAATCTCACTCGACACAAATCAAACAAAAATGTTTCCATGGTGTGTACTGTTGTTCATTTTCATCAAATAAACAAAATAAAACAAAGAATAAATCCTGAAAGACAAAAAATGAGCATAAAAGATGCTTCAGTGCAAGTGTTTATTTTACTAAAAGAGCCATAATTTATAAAAATATTGCGAAAAACAACAATTTTAAGTTTAAGAGTGAATGTTTGAGGTGTATAGAAGGCAATTATTTCATTTTTAGAAAATTTAATTTTTCACATTTTTCCATGAAAAGTGCCAATTCCCCCCCCTTTAGGTTCTAGGTGAAAATCTCACCCCACACATATCAAACAAAAATGTTTCCATGGTGTGTAATCTTGTTCGTTTTTATCAAATAAACAAAATGAAACCAAGAATAAATCCTGAAAGACAAAAAATGAGCATAAAAGATGCTTCAGCGAAAGTGTTAATTTTACTAAAAGAGCCATAATTTATAAAAATATTGCAAAAAACAACAATTTTAAGTTTTAGAGTGAATGTTTGAGGTGTATAGAAGGCAATTATTTCATTTTTAGAAAATTTAATTTTTCACATTTTTCCATGAAAAGTGCCAATACCCCCCCTTTGGGTTCTAGGTGAAAATCTCACTCCCCACATATCAATCAAAAATGTTTCCATGGTGTGTAATCTTGTTCATTTTCATCAAATAAACAAAATGAAACCAGGAATAAATCCTGAAAGACAAAAATTGAGCATAAAAGATGCTTCAGCGAAAGTGTTCATGTTACTAAAAGAGCCAAAATTTCTAAAAATATTGCGAAAAACAACAATCTTCTGTTTTAGAGTGAATGTTTGAGGTGTATAGAAGGCATTTATTTCATTTTTAGAAAATATTATTTTTCACATTTTTCCATTAAAAGTGCCAATACCTAGAACCCCCTTTGGGTTCTAATGAAAATCTCACTCGACACAAATCAAACAAAAATGTTTCCATGTTGTGTATCCTTGTTCATTTTCCTAAAATAAACAAAATAAAACCAAGAATTAATCCTGAAAGACAAGAAATGAGCATTAAAGATGCTTCAGCGGAAGTGTTAATGTTACTAAAAGAGCCCATATTTCTAAAAATATTGCGAAAAACAACAATTATCAGTTTTAGAGTGAATTTTTGAGGTGTATAGAAGGCAATTATTTTATTTTTAGAAAATTTAATTTTTCACATTTTTCCATGGAAAGTGCCAATACCCCCCCCTTTGGGTTCTAGGTGAAAATCTCACTCGACACAAATCGAACAAAAACTTCCATGGTGTGTATTCTTGTTCATTTTCATCAAATAAACAAAATAAAACTAAGAATAAATCCTGAAAGACAAGAAATGAGCATAAAAGATGCTTCAGCGGAAGTGTTAATGTTACTAGAAGAGCCCAAATTTCTAAAAATATTGCGAAAAACAACAATTTTCAGTTTTAGAGTGAATGTTTGAGGTGTATAGAAGGGATTTATTCCTTTTTAGTAAATTTAATTTTTCTAATTTTTCCATGAAAAGTGCCAATACCCCCCCTTTGGGTTCTAGGTGAAAATCTCACTCGACACAAATCAAACAAAAATGTTTCCATGGCGTGTATTCTTGTTCATTTTCCTAAAATAAACAAAATAAAACCAAGAATAAATCCTGAAAGACAAGAAATGAGCATTAAAGATGCTTCAGCGGAAGTGTTAATGTTACTAAAAGAGCCCATATTTCTAAAAATATTGCGAAAAACAACAATTTTCAGTTTTAGAGTGAATGTTTGAGGTGTATAGAAGGCATTTATTTCATTTTTAATAAATTTAATTTTTCTAATTTTTCCATGAAAAGTGCCAATACCCCCCCTTTGGGTTCTAGGTGAAAATCTCACTCGACACATATCAAACAAAAATGTTTCCATTGTGTGTATTGTTGTTCATTTTTATCAAATAAACAAAATAAAACCCAGAATAAATCCTGAGGGACAAGAAATGTGCATAAAAGATGCTTCAGCGCAAGTGTTAATGCTACTAAAAGAGCCCAAATTTCTAACAATATTGCGAAAAACAACAATCTCCTGTTTTAGAGTGAATGTTTGAGGTGAATAGAAGGCAATTATTTCATTTTTAGAAAATTTAATTTTTCACCTTTTTCCATGAAAAGTGCCAATACCTAGAACCCCCTTTGGGTTCTAGGTGAAAATCTCACTCGACACAAATCAAACAAAAATGTTTCCATGGCGAGTATTCTTGTTCATTTTCCTAAAATAAACAAAATAAAACCAAGAATAAATCCTGAAAGACAAGAAATGAGCATTAAAGATGCTTCAGCGGAAGTGTTAATGTTACTAAAAGAGCCGATATTTCTAAAATATTGCGAAAAACAACAATTTTCAGTTTTAGAGTGAATTTTTGAGGTGTATAGAAGGCAATTATTTTATTTTTAGAAAATTTAATTTTTCACATTTTTCTATGGAAAGTGCCAATACCCCCCCTTTGGGTTCTAGGTGAAAATCTCACTCGACACAAATCGAACAAAAATGCTTCCATGGTGTGTATTCTTGTTCATTTTCATCAAATAAACAAAATAAAACCAAGAATAAATCCTGAAAGACAAGAAATGAGCATAAAAGATGCTTCAGCGAAAGTGTTTATGTTACTAAAAGAGCCCAAATTTCTAAAAATATTGCGAAAAACAACAATTTCCAGCTTTAGAGTGATTGTTTGAGGTGTATAGAAGCCATTTATGTCATTTTTACAAAATTTAATTTTTCACATTTTTCCATGAAAAGTGCAAATACCCCCATTTGGGTTCTTGGTGAAAATCTCACTCGACAAAAATCGAACAAAAATGTTTCCATGGTGTGTATTCTTGTTCATTTTCATCAAATAAACAAAATAAAACCCAGAATAAATCCTGAAAGACAAGAAATGAGCATAAAAGATGCTTCAGCGCAAGTGTTAATGTTACTAAAAGAGCCAAAGTTTCAAAAATATTGCGAAAAACAATAATCTTCTGTTTAAGAGTGAATGTTTGAGGTGAATAGAAGCCATTTATGTCATTTTTAGAAAATAATATTTTTCACATTTTTCCATGAAAAGTGCGAATACCCCACCCCCCTTTGGGTTCTAGGTGAAAATCTCACTCGACACAAATCAAACAAAAATGTTTCCATGGTGTGTATTGTTGTTCTTTTTTATCAAATAAACAAAATAAAACCCAGAATAAATACTGAAAGACAAGAAATGAGCATAAAAGATGCTTCAGCGGAAGTGTTAATGTTACTAAAAGAGCCCATATTTCTAAAAATATTGCGAAAAAACAACAATTTTCAGTTTTAGAGTGAATTTTTGAGGTGTATAGAAGGCAATTATTTTATTTTTAGAAAATTTAATTTTTCACATTTTTCTATGGAAAGTGCCAATACCCCCCCTTTGGGTTCTAGGTAAAAATCTCACTCGACACAAATCGAACAAAAATGCTTCCATGGTGTGTATTCTTGTTCATTTTCATCAAATAAACAAAATAAAACCACGAATAAATCCTGAAAGACAAGAAATGAGCATAAAAGATGCTTCAGCGAAAGTGTTAATGTTACTAAAAGAGCCCAAATTTCTAAAAATATTGCGAAAAACAACAATTTCCAGCTTTAGAGTGATTGTTTGAGGTGTATAGAAGCCATTTATGTCATTTTTAGAAAATTAAGATTTTCACATTTTTCCATGAAAAGTGCCAATACCCCCATTTGGGTTCTTGGTGAAAATCTCACTCGACAAAAATCGAACAAAAATGTTTCCATGGTGTGTATTCTTGTTCATTTTCATCAAATAAACAAAATAAAACCCAGAATAAATCCTGAAAGACAAGAAATGAGCATAAAAGATGCTTCAGCGCAAGTGTTAATGTTACTAAAAGAGCCAAAATTTCAAAAATATTGCGAAAAACAATAATCTTCTGTTTTAGAGTGAATGTTTGAGGTGAATAGAAGCCATTTATGTCATTTTTAGAAAATAATATTTTTCACATTTTTCCATGAAAAGTGCGAATACCCCACCCCCCCTTTGGGTTCTAGGTGAAAATCTCACTCGACACAAATCAAACAAAAATGTTTCCATGGTGTGTATTGTTGTTCTTTTTTATCAAATAAACAAAATAAAACCCAGAATAAATACTGAAAGACAAGAAATGAGCATAAAAGATGCTTCAGCGAAAGTGTTAATGTTACTAAAAGAGCCCATATTTCTAAAAATTTTGCGAAAAACAACAATTTTCAGTTTTAGAGTGAATGTTTGAGGTGTAAAGAAGGCATTTATTTCATTTTTAGAAAATTTAATATTTCACATTTTTCCATGAAAAGTGCCAATACCCCCCCCTTTGGGTTATAGGTGAAAATCCCACTCGACACAAATCAAACAAAAATGTTTCCATGGTGTGTATTCTTGTTCATTTTCATCAGATAAACAAAATAAAACCAAGAATAAATCCTGAAAGACAAGAAATGAGCATAAAAGATGCTTCAGCGAAAGTGTTAATGTTACTAAAAGAGCCAAAATTTCTAAAAATATTGCGAAAAACAATAATCTTCTGTTTAAGAGTGAATGTTTTAGGTGTATAGAACGCATTTTTTTCATTTTTAGAAAATATTATTTTTCACATTTTTCCATGAAAAGTGCCAATACCCCCCCTTTGGGTTCTAGGCGAAAATCTCACTCGACACAAATCAAACAAAAATGTTTCCATGGTGTGTACTGTTGTTCATTTTCATCAAATAAACAAAATAAAACAAAGAATAAATCCTGAAAGACAAAAAATGAGCATAAAAGATGCTTCAGTGCAAGTGTTTATTTTACTAAAAGAGCCATAATTTATAAAAATATTGCGAAAAACAACAATTTTAAGTTTAAGAGTGAATGTTTGAGGTGTATAGAAGGCAATTATTTCATTTTTAGAAAATTTAATTTTTCACATTTTTCCATGAAAAGTGCCAATTCCCCCCCCTTTAGGTTCTAGGTGAAAATCTCACCCCACACATATCAAACAAAAATGTTTCCATGGTGTGTAATCTTGTTCGTTTTTATCAAATAAACAAAATGAAACCAAGAATAAATCCTGAAAGACAAAAAATGAGCATAAAAGATGCTTCAGCGAAAGTGTTAATTTTACTAAAAGAGCCATAATTTATAAAAATATTGCAAAAAACAACAATTTTAAGTTTTAGAGTGAATGTTTGAGGTGTATAGAAGGCAATTATTTCATTTTTAGAAAATTTAATTTTTCACATTTTTCCATGAAAAGTGCCAATACCCCCCCTTTGGGTTCTAGGTGAAAATCTCACTCCCCACATATCAATCAAAAATGTTTCCATGGTGTGTAATCTTGTTCATTTTCATCAAATAAACAAAATGAAACCAGGAATAAATCCTGAAAGACAAAAATTGAGCATAAAAGATGCTTCAGCGAAAGTGTTCATGTTACTAAAAGAGCCAAAATTTCTAAAAATATTGCGAAAAACAACAATCTTCTGTTTTAGAGTGAATGTTTGAGGTGTATAGAAGGCATTTATTTCATTTTTAGAAAATATTATTTTTCACATTTTTCCATTAAAAGTGCCAATACCTAGAACCCCCTTTGGGTTCTAATGAAAATCTCACTCGACACAAATCAAACAAAAATGTTTCCATGTTGTGTATCCTTGTTCATTTTCCTAAAATAAACAAAATAAAACCAAGAATTAATCCTGAAAGACAAGAAATGAGCATTAAAGATGCTTCAGCGGAAGTGTTAATGTTACTAAAAGAGCCCATATTTCTAAAAATATTGCGAAAAACAACAATTATCAGTTTTAGAGTGAATTTTTGAGGTGTATAGAAGGCAATTATTTTATTTTTAGAAAATTTAATTTTTCACATTTTTCCATGGAAAGTGCCAATACCCCCCCCTTTGGGTTCTAGGTGAAAATCTCACTCGACACAAATCGAACAAAAACTTCCATGGTGTGTATTCTTGTTCATTTTCATCAAATAAACAAAATAAAACTAAGAATAAATCCTGAAAGACAAGAAATGAGCATAAAAGATGCTTCAGCGGAAGTGTTAATGTTACTAGAAGAGCCCAAATTTCTAAAAATATTGCGAAAAACAACAATTTTCAGTTTTAGAGTGAATGTTTGAGGTGTATAGAAGGGATTTATTCCTTTTTAGTAAATTTAATTTTTCTAATTTTTCCATGAAAAGTGCCAATACCCCCCCTTTGGGTTCTAGGTGAAAATCTCACTCGACACAAATCAAACAAAAATGTTTCCATGGCGTGTATTCTTGTTCATTTTCCTAAAATAAACAAAATAAAACCAAGAATAAATCCTGAAAGACAAGAAATGAGCATTAAAGATGCTTCAGCGGAAGTGTTAATGTTACTAAAAGAGCCCATATTTCTAAAAATATTGCGAAAAACAACAATTTTCAGTTTTAGAGTGAATGTTTGAGGTGTATAGAAGGCATTTATTTCATT
>NW_027287599.1:0-46930 GCF_022747635.1 Hetaerina americana
TTTTTTTTAATCCGTTGATTTTTCGATCGAAAAAAAGTTGTTATTATTATCAACGCGTACGTTTTGTAGCCATTCCACTGAAAACTGCAAGTGTTTACTTTATCTTCTTTTCGTTGTCTTTTAAATCACAAATTATATCGTTATAATTTAAACTAGTATTTTATGTGGTATTTCCAGAGATAACTTCTCGTTTTTAAGTATTTTTTGTGTTTTTGCTGAAATCGTAAATTTTCTCTATATAATTTCCTTCCAAGTTTTTCAAACTACATTTTTCAAAATTCGTTAGTTTTTTAACCGCAAACATTGGTGTTATGATTTTCCACGCGCATGTTTTGGGGCGTGTCCACTGAAAACGACTAGTTTTTATCCAATGATCGTATTTTGGATGAAAACGCGAACTTTCTTAAATTTCTTCAAGTTAAGATAATCAAACTACTTTTTCGTTTATATCTTCTTCGCTAAAAATGTTTTTTTAATTTAATCAAGTATTTGAAGTGGAGTTTTCGCAGAAATTAGCTCGTTTTTATTTATTTTCCGTGTTTTCGATGACATCGTTTAATTAAAACCTCTTCTTTCATCATTCGCGTATTTCTCCATCGCAAACTATGTTGTCTTATTTCAACACGTCTTTAATGTAGTATTTCCAGACTACTTTATTCAAAATTCGTTGATTTTTCAATCGGAATATAGGTCGGATTATTTGAAACGCGAATGTTTTGGGGCGAGTCCACTGAAAACTACTAGTTTTTATTCAATCATTGCATTTTTCATGCATTCACGTATTTTCTTAACATTTTTTCAATTAAAGTCATTTTAACTCTTTTTTTTCTTATTCGTTGTCTTCTACATCGCAAATTATATCGTTATAATTTAAACTAGCATTTGACATGGGATTTCCAGGGATAACTCCTCGATTTTATGTATTTTTTGTGTTTTTGGTGATTTCGTAAATTTTCTCGCAATTATTTCCTTCCAAATTTCTCAACCTTCTTTTTTAATAATTCGTTGGTTTTGGAAAAATACGTTTTTTTAATGTAATCAAGTATTTTTCTGGTATTTCCAAATAAAACTACTAGTTTAATTTTTTTCCGTGTTTTCGGTGATATAGTTAAATTTAAAACTCATTTTTTCATCATATGTTGATTTCTCCAACGCAAAATATGTAGTTTTAATTTAAACACGTAATTTATGTGGTATTTAAACGGACAACTGCTCGTCTTTATTTACTTTTTGTGATTTCGATGCAATCGTTATTTTACCCTAGATATTCTCCTTTCAAGAGTTTCAAACACCTTTTTTCATCATTCGATGATTTCTTTTTCGCAGAGTATGTCGTTTTAATTTTAACACGCATTTAAATTGGTACTTCCACAGAGAACTGTTCGGTTTTTTAAATTTTCGTGTATTTTATGTGATCGTTAATTTTCTCTCAATATTTTCCTTTCAAGTATATCGAACTACTTTTTTCAAAATTCGTTGAATTTTCAATCCAGAAATTGGTGTGATGATTTTAAGCGCGCATGTTTTATGTCGAGTTCACTGAAAAATGTAAGTTCTTTTTCAATCTTCGTATTTTTGATGTAATCTTTTATTTTCTCTAACTTTTTTCAATTTCATTGATTCAAGCGCCTTTCTTCATCATTCGTTGGTTTATCTATCGAAAATATGTCCGTTAATTTGAACACTTGTTTTTGCGGTAATTCCACAGAAAACTGCTCGGTTTCATCTTCCTACGTATTTTCGATGAAATCGCGTATTTTTTTTAATCCGTTGATTTTTCAATGGAAAAACAGTGGTTATTATTATCAACGCGTATATTTTGGTCAATTTCACTGAAAACTGCTAGTTTTTATTTGATCTTCTTATTTTCGATGAAATTAATCATTAAACATTTTTTCAATTCAAGGTTTTCAAAAGACGTTTTTCATTATTCTCTTTCTTTTAGATCGCAAATTATATCTTTATAATTTAAACTAGTATTTGATGATGGATTTCCACAGAGATTGTCTTTATATTTTTTTGGGTGAAATCGTAAATTTTCTCTCAATTATTTCCTTCCAAAATTTTCAAACAACTTTTTTCAAAATTCGTTGGGTTTTTAACCGTAAACATTGGTGTTATGATTTTCAGCGCGCATTTTTTGGCAAGTCCACTAAAACGGACTGTTTTCATCAAATGACCGTATTTTGGATGAAAACGCGTACTTTTTCTAAATTTCTACAATTTAAGTAAATCAAACTCCTTTTTCGTTTATTTATCGATCGCTCAAAATGTCGTTTTCATTTAAACAAGTTTTTTAAGTGTAGTTTCCACATAAAAGTACACGTTTTTATCTTTTTGTCGTGTTTTCAATGAAATCCTTAAGTTTTAAAGCCCTTTTTTCATGATTTGTTAGTTTCTTAATCGAAAAATACGTTATATTGAATGTAAACACGTATCAATGGTTTTTCCACATAAAACAACTCGTTTAATTATTTTCCGTGTTTTTGATGATATCGTTAAATTTCAACCCATTTTTTCATCATTCGTTGATTTTTCCACCGCAAAATATATCGTTTTAATTTTAACATCCATTTTAAATTGGTATTACCACAGAGAATACCTCTTTTTTTTTAATTTTCGTGTTTTTGATGAAATCGGTAATTTTCTCTCAATATTTTCCTTTTAAGTGTTTTCGATGACATCGTTTAATTTAAACCTCTTCTTTCATCATTCGTTGATTTCTCCATCGCAAACTATGTTGTCTCATTTCAACACGTATTTAATGTAGTATTTCCAGACTACTTTATTCAAAATTCGTTGATTTTTCAATCGGAATGTAGGTCGGATTATTTGAAACGCGAATGTTTTGGAGCGAGTCCACTGAAAACTGCTAGTTTTTATTCAATCATCGCATTTTTCATGCATTCACGTATTTTCTTAACATTTTTTCAAATCAAGTCATTTTAACTCTTTTTTTCCTTATTCGTTGTCTTTTACATCGCAAATTATATCGTTATAATTTAAACTAGTATTTGATGTGGGATTTCCAGGGAGAACTCCTCGCTTTTATGTATTTTTTGTGTTTTTGGTGATTTCAAAAATTTTCTCTCAATTATTTCCTTCCAAATTTCTCAACCTTCTTTTTTAATAATTCGTTGGTTTTGGAAAAATACGTTTTTTTAATGTAATCAAGTATTTTTCTGGTATTTCCAAATAAAACTACTCGTTTAATTTTTTTCCGTGTTTTCGGTGATATAGTTAAATATAAAACTAATTTTTTCATCATTTGTTGATTTCTCCACCGCAAAATATGTAGTTTTAATTTAAACACGTAATTTATGTGGTATTTAAACGGACAACTGCTCGTCTTCATTTACTTTCGGTGATTTCGATGCATTCGTTATTTTACCCTAGATATTCTCCTTTCAAGAGTACAAACTACTTTTTTCGGTATTCTTGAAATTTCAATCGCAAAATATGGGTAATTTTCAAAACACGTATGTTTTGTGGCAAGTATACTGAAAACTGCTAGCTTTTTATCAATCTTAATATTTTCGATGAAATGCGTGTTTTCTCTAAATATATTTAATTTAAGTAATTAAAACACCTCTTTTCATCATTTGATTCACCTCTTTTCATCATCGCAGAGTATGTCCTTTTAATTTTAACACGCATTTAAAATGGTATTTCCTCGATTTTATGGATTTCTTTGTGTTTAAGCTGAAAAGGTAAATTTTCTCTCAATTATTCCTTCCAAGTTTTTCAAACTTCATTATTCAAAATTTGTTGGTTTTTTAACCGCAAGCATTTGTGTTATGATTTTCCACGCGCATTTTTGCGGTGTGTCCACTTAAAAGGGCTAGTTTTCATCCAATGATCGTATTTTGGATGAAATCGCGTTCTTTCTCTAAATTTCTTTAATTTAAGTAAACCAAACTCCTTTTTCGTTTATTTCTCCATCGCTTAAAATGTCGTTTTAACTTAAACAAGTATTTGCAGTTGAGTTTCATCAGAAATGAGCTCGTTTATATCTATTTTCCGTGTTATCAATTAAAATCGTTAAATTTTACACTCCTTTTTTCATGATTTGTTAATTTCTCCATCGAAAAATACGATATTTTAATGTAAACACTCGTGTTGTGGTATTTCCAAATAAATCAACTCGTTTAATTTTTTTCTGTGTTTTCGATGATATCGTTAAATTTCAAACCCCTTCTTTCATCATTCCTTGATTTCTCCACCGCAAAATATGAAGTTTTAATTTAAAAACGTAATTTATGTGGCATTCAAACGGAAAACTGCTCGTTTTTATTTACTTTTCGTGTTTTCGATGCAATCGTTATTTATCCTCGCTAATTTCCTTTCAAGAGTTTCAAACACCTTTTTTCATCATTCGATGATTTCTTTTTCGCGGAGTATGTCGTTTTAATTTTAACACGCATTTAAATTGGTACTTCCACAGAGAACTGTTCGGTTTTTTAAATTATCGTGTTTTTTATGTGATCGTTAATTTTCTCTCAATATTTTCCTTTCAAGTATCTCGAACTACTTTTTTCAAAATTCGTTGAATTTTCAATCGCAGAAATTGGTGTGATGATTTTAAGCGCGCATGTTTTGTGTCGAGTTCACTGAGAAATGTAAGTTCTTTTTCAATCTTCGTATTTTGATGTAATCTTCTATTTTCTCTAAGTTTTTTCAATTTCATTGATTCAAGCGCCTTTCTTCATCATTCGTTGATTTATCTATGGAAAATATGTCCGTTAATTTGAACACTTGTTTTATGCGGTATTTCCACAGAAAACTGCTCGATTTCATCTTCCTACGTATTTTCGATGAAATCGCGTATTTTTTTTAATCCGTTGATTTTTCAATCGAAAAACAGTTGTTATTATTATCAACGCGTATGTTTTGGTCAATTCCACTGAAAACTGCTAGTTTTTACTTTATCTTCTTATTTTTGATGAAATTAATCAATAAACATTTTTTAAATTCAAGGTTTTCAAAAGACGTTTTTCATTATTCTTTTTCTTTTAGATCGCAAATTATATCTTTATAATTTAAACTAGTATTTCATGATGGATTTCCACAGAGATTGTTTTATGTTTTTCTTGTGTTTTTTGGTAAAATCGTAAATTTTCTCCCAATTATTTTCCTACAAGTTTTTCAAACAACTTTTTTCAGAATTCGTTGGTTTTTTACCGGCAACTATTGGAGTTATGATTTTCCACGCGCATGTTTTGCGGCATGTCCACTGAAAACGGCTAGTTTTCATTTAATAATCGTATTTTCGATTAACACGCGTACTCTCTCTAAATTTCTTCAATTTAGGTAAATGAAACTCCTTTTTCCTCTATTTCTTCAACGCTAAAAATGTCGTTTTAATTTTAAACAAGTTTTTGAAGTGTAGTTTCCACATAAAAGCGCGCATGTTTTGTGGCGAGTTCACTGAGAACAGCTAGTTCTCATTCAATCTACGTATTTTCAAAGAAATCTCGTATTTTTTTTAATTCTTTGATTTTTCGATCGAAAAAAAGTTTTTATTATTATCAACGCGTACGTTTTGTAGCCATTCCACTAAAAACTGCAAGTGTTTACTTTATCTTCTTTTCGTTGTCTTTTAAATCACAAATTTATCGTTATAATTTAAACTAGTATTTGATGTGGTATTTCCAGAGATAACTTCTCCTTTTTAAGTATTTTTTGTGTTTTTGCTGAAATCGTAAATTTTCTCTATATAATTTCCTTCCAAGTTTTTCAAACTACATTTTTCAAAATTCGTAAGTTTTTTAACACCAAACATTGGTGTTATGATTTTCCACGCGCATGTTTTGGGGCGTGTCCACTGAGAAATGTAAGTTCTTTATCAATCTTCGTATTTTTGATGTAATCTTTTATTTTCTCTAACTTTTTTCAATTTCATTGATTCAAGCGCCTTTCTTCATCATTCGTTGATTTATCTATCGAAAATATGTCCGTTAATTTGAACACTTGTTTTATGCGGTATTTCCACAGAAAACTGCTCGATTTCATCTTCCTACGTATTTTCGATGAAATCGCGTATTTTTTTTAATCCGTTGATTTTTCAATCGAAAAACAGTTGTTATTATTATCAACGCGTATGTTTTGGTCAATTCCACTGAAAACTGCTAGTTTTTACTTTATCTTCTTATTTTCGATGAAATTAATCATTAAACATTTTTTCAATTCAAGGTTTTCAAAAGACGTTTTTCATTATTCTCTTTCTTTTAGATCGCAAATTATGTCTTTATAATTTAAACTAGTATTTGATGATGGATTTCCACAGAGATTGTTTTTATATTTTTTTGGTGAAATCGTAAATTTTCTCTCAATTATTTCCTTCCAAAATTTTCAAACAACTTTTTTCAAAATTCGTTGGGTTTTTAACCGTAAACATTGGTGTTATGATTTTCAGCGCGCATTTTTTGCGGCATGTCCACTGAAATTGGCTAGTTTTCATTTATTAATCGTATTTTCGATTAACACGCGAACTCTCTCTAAATTTCTTCAATTTAGGTAAATCAAACTCCTTTCTCCTCTATTTCTTCAACGCTAAAAATGTCGTTTTAATTTAAACAAACTTTTTGGGTGGAGTTTCCACATTAAAGTGCTCGTTTTTATCTTTTTTCCGTGTTTTCAATGAAATCGTTAAGTTTTAAAGCCCTTTTTTCATGATTTGTTAGTTTCTCCATCGAAAAATACGTTATATTGAATGTAAACACGTGTCAATGGTTTTTCCACATAAAACAACTCGTTTAATTATTTTCCGTGTTTTTGATGATATCGTTAAATTTCAAACCCATTTTTTCATCATTCGTTGATTTCTCCACCGCAAAATATATCGTTTGAATTTTAACATCCATTTTAAATTGGTATTACCACAGAGAACAGCTCTTTTTATTTAATTTTCGTGTTTTTGATGAAATCGGTAATTTTCTCTCAATATTTTCCTTTTAAGTATTTCGAATTACTTTTTTCAAAATTCGTTAAATTTTCAATCGCAAAATATGGTTAATTATTTAAACACGTATGTTTTGAGGCGAGTACACTGAAAACTGGTAGTTTTTATTCAATCATCGTATTTTTTATGCATTCACGTATTTTCTCAACGCAGAGTATGTCGTTTTAATTTTAACACGCATTAAAATCGGTATTTCCACTGATAACAGCTCGTTTATATTTAATTTTCGTGTTTTCGATGTGATCGTTAATAATCTCTCAATATTTTCCTTTCAAGTATGTCGAACTACTTTTTTTAATATTCGTTGAATTTTAAATAGCAGAAATTTGTGTTTTGATTTTAAGCGCGCATGACTCGTGGCGAGTTCACTGAGAACAGCTAGTTCTCATTCAATCTTCGTATTTTCAATGTAATCTCGTATTTTCTTTAACTTTTTTCAATTTCATTGTTTGAAGCGCCATTCTTCATCATTCGTTAATTTATCTATCGAAAATATGTTCGTTAATTTGAACACGGGTTTTATGTGGTATTTCCACAGAAAACTGCTCGTTTTTATTCAATCTACGTATTTTCAAAGAAATCTCGTATTTTTTTTTAATTCTTTGATTTTTCGATCGAAAAAAAGTTTTTATTATTATCAACGCGTACGTTTTGTAGCCATTCCACTAAAAACTGCAAGTGTTTACTTTATCTTCTTTTCGTTGTCTTTTAAATCACAAATTTATCGTTATAATTTAAACTAGTATTTGATGTGGTATTTCCAGAGATAACTTCTCGTTTTTAAGTATTTTTTGTGTTTTTGCTGAAATCGTAAATTTTCTCTATATAATTTCCTTCCAAGTTTTTCAAACTACATTTTTCAAAATTCGTTAGTTTTTTAACACCAAACATTGGTGTTATGATTTTCTACGCGCATGTTTTGGGGCGTGTCCACTGAGAAATGTAAGTTCTTTTTCAATCTTCGTATTTTTGATGTAATCTTTTATTTTCTCTAACTTTTTTCAATTTCATTGATTCAAGCGCCTTTCTTCATCATTCGTTGATTTATCTATCGAAAATATGTCCTTTAATTTGAACACTTGTTTTATGCGGTATTTCCACAGAAAACTGCTCGATTTCATCTTCCTACGTATTTTCGATGAAATCGCGTATTTTTTTTAATCCGTTGATTTTTCAATCGAAAAACAGTTGTTATTATTATCAACGCGTATGTTTTGGTCAATTCCACTGAAAACTGCTAGTTTTTACTTTATCTTCTTATTTTCGATGAAATTAATCAATAAACATTTTTTCAATTCAAGGTTTTCAAAAGACGTTTTTCATTTATCTCTTTCTTTTAGATCGCAAATTATACGAGGGTCATCCGGAAAGTAGTACCCGTTCGTGCCGCATGAAGTGCTGACGACGCGAGTAGCCGCTGGACGAGGTCAGATAGCTTCAGTGGCTTGTCTGCCTTCTCTGAGCCAAGTTGCGTGACGCTAGCATTGCCTGTGTTGTTTCTGTGATTGTCTCCAATGTTTAAAAAAATTGAGAACGCCGCCAGTTGTGAAGTGAGGGCAGTGATTAAATTCCTCAATGCAAGAAACGTTCGCCCATGTGATATTCATCGCCAATTAAAGGAGGTGTATGGAGACAATGTAATGGACGAGTCGTCTGTTCGGCGGTGGTGTCGCAACTTCAACATGGGGAGGGGGAACACACACGACGATGAGCGTTCGGAGAGACCGTCTGTCATTACAGACCAACTGGTGAGCTCAGTTGACGAATTCGTGAGGAACGATCGGCGCGTCATAATTGATGACATCTGTGAGCATTTTCCCAATGTTTCTCGAACAATTGTTCATGAAATTGTTAAACACCATCTGCATTATGCAAAAATTTGTGCAAGATGGGTCCCTCGCGTAACTCAATGAGCTGGCGGCGAAGGACTATGCAGCAGGAATACAGAAACTTGTCACACGTTATGATAAATGCCTTAATTTGCTTGGAGATTATGTTGAGAAGTAGTTTAAAGTATCCTCCTTCAAATCAAATTTTTTATGTTTGTTAATATTTACTTTTGTGTCTTTATTTCACGAACGGGTACTACTTTCCGGATGACCCTCGTATCTTTATAATTTAAACTAGTATTTGATGATGGATTTCCACAGAGATTGTTTTTATGTTTTTTTTGGTGAAATCATAAATTTTCTCTCAATTATTACCTTCCAAAATTTTCAAACAACTTTTTTCAAAATTCGTTGGTTTTTTAACCGCAAACATTGGTGTTATGATTTTCCACGCGCATGTTTTGCGGCATGTCCACTGAAAACGGCTAGTTTTCATTTAATAATCTTATTTTCGATTAAAACGCGTACTCTCTCTAAATTTCTTCAATTTAGGTAAATCAAACTCCTTTTTCCTCTATTTCTTCAACGCTAAAAATGTCGTTTTAATTTAAACAAACTTTTTGGGTGGAGTTTCCACATTAAAGTGCTCGTTTTTATCTTTTTTCGTGTTTTCAATGAAATCGTTAAGTTTTAAAGCCCTTTTTTCATGATTTGTTAGTTTCTCCATCGAAAAATACGTTATATTGAATGTAAACACGTGTCAATGGTTTTTCCACATAAAACAACTCGTTTAATTATTTTCCGTGTTTTTGATGATATCGTTAAATTTCAAACCCATTTTTTCATCATTCGTTGATTTCTCCACCGCAAAATATATCGTTTGAATTTTAACATCCCTTTTAAAATGGTATTACCACAGAGAACAGCTCTTTTTATTTAATTTTCGTGTTTTTGATGAAATCGGTAATTTTCTCTCAATATTTTCCTTTTAAGTATTTCGAATTACTTTTTTCAAAATTCGTTAAATTTTCAATCGCAAAATATGGTTAATTATTTAAACACGTATGTTTTGAGGCGAGTACACTGAAAACTGGTAGTTTTTATTCAATCATCGTATTTTTATGCATTCACGTATTTTCTCAACGCAGAGTATGTCGTTTTAATTTTAACACGCATTAAAATCGGTATTTCCACTGATAACAGCTCGTTTATATTTAATTTTCGTGTTTTCGATGTGATCGTTAATAATCTCTCAATATTTTCCTTTCGAGTATGTCGAACTACTTTTTTTAATATTCGTTGAATTTTAAATAGCAGAAATTTGTGTTTTGATTTTAAGCGCGCATGTTTCGTGGCGAGTTCACTGAGAACAGCTAGTTCTCATTCAATCTTCGTATTTTCAATGTAATCTCGTATTTTCTTTAACTTTTTTCAATTTCATTGTTTGAAGCGCCATTCTTCATCATTCGTTAATTTATCTATCGAAAATATGTTCGTTAATTTGAAGACGGGTTTTTATGTGGTATTTCCACAGAAAACTGCTCGTTTTTATTCAATCTACGTATTTTCAAAGAAATCTCGTATTTTTTTTTAATTCTAAGATTTTTCGATCGAAAAAAAGTTTTTATTATTATCAACGCGTACGTTTTGTAGCCATTCCACTAAAAACTGCAAGTGTTTACTTTATCTTCTTTTCGTTGTCTTTTAAATCACAAATTTATCGTTATAATTTAAACTAGTATTTGATGTGGTATTTCCAGAGATAACTTCTCGTTTTTAAGTATTTTTTGTGTTTTTGCTGAAATCGTAAATTTTCTCTATATAATTTCCTTCCAAGTTTTTCAAACTACATTTTTCAAAATTCGTTAGTTTTTTAACACCAAACATTGGTGTTATGATTTTCCACGCGCATGTTTTGGGGCGTGTCCACTGAAAACGACTAGTTTTTATCCAATGATCGTATTTTGGATGAAAACGCGAACTTTCTCTAAATTTCTTCAAGTTAAGATAATCGAACTACTTTTTCGTTTATAGCTCCTTCGCTAAAAATGTCGTTTTAATTTAAACAAGTATTTGAAGTGGAGTTTTCACAGAAAACAGCTCGTTTTTATTTATTTTCCGTGTTTTCGATGACATCTTTTCTTTCATCATTCGTTGATTTCTCCATCGCAAACTATGTTGTCTTATTTCAACACGTATTTAATGTAGTATTTCCAGACTACTTTATTCAAAATTCGTTGATTTTTCAATCGGAATGTAGGTCGGATTATTTGAAACGCGAATGTTTTGGGGCGAGTCCACTGAAAACTGCTAGTTTTTATTCAATCATCGCATTTTTCATGCATTCACGTATTTTCTAAACATTTTTTCAATTCAAGTCATTTTAACTCTTTTTTTCCTTATTCGTTGTCTTTTACATCGCAAATTATGTCGTTATAATTTAAACTAGTATTTGATGTGGGATTTCCAGGGAGAACTCCCCGATTTTATGTATTTTTTGTGTTTTTGGTGATTTCGTAAATTTTCTCTCAATTATTTTTTTCCAAATTTCTCAACCTTCTTTTTTTTTAATTCGTTGCTTTGGAAAACTACGTTTTTTTAATGTAATCGAGTATTTTTCTGGTATTTCCAAATAAAACTACTCGTTTAATTTTTTTCCGTGTTTTCGATGATATAGTTAAATTTAAAACTAATTTTTTCATCATATGTTGATTTCTTCACCGCAAAATATGTAGTTTTAATTTAAACACGTAATTTATGTGGTATTTAAACGGACAACTGCTCGTCTTCATTTACTTTTTGTGATTTCGATGCAATCGTTATTTTACCCTAGATATTCTCCTTTCAAGAGTTACAAACTACTTTTTTCGGTATTCCTTGAAATTTCAATCGCAAAATATGGGTAATTTTCAAAACACGTATGTTTTATGGCGAGTACACTGAAAACTGCTAGCTTTTTATCAATCTTAATATTTTCGATGAAATGCGTGTTTTCTCTAAATATATTTAATTTAAGTAATTAAAACACCTCTTTTCATCATTTGATGATTTCTTCATCGCAGAGTATGTCCTTTTAATTTTAACACGCATTTAAAATGGTATTTCCTCGATTTTATGGATTTCTTTGTGTTTAAGCTGAAAAGGTAAATTTTCTCTCAATTATTTCCTTCCAAGTTTTTCAAACTTCATAATTCAAAATTTGTTGGTTTTTTAGCCGCAAGCATTTGTGTTATGATTTTCCACGCGCATGTTTTGCGTTGTGTCCACTTAAAACGGCTAGTTTTCATCCAATGATCGTATTTTGGATGAAATCGCGTTCTTTCTCTAAATTTCTTTAATTTAAGTAAACCAAACTCCTTTTTCGTTTATTTCTCCATTGCTTAAAATGTCGTTTTAATTTAAACAAGTATTTGCAGTTGAGTTTCAACAGAAATGAGCTCGTTTATATCTATTTTCCGTGTTTTCAATGAAATCGTTAAATTTTACACTCCTTTTTTCATGATTTGTTAATTTCTCCATCGAAAAATACGATATTTTAATGTAAACACGTGTGTTGTGGTATTTCCAAATAAATCAACTCGTTTAATTTTTTTCCGTGTTTTCGATGATATCGTTAAATTTCAAACCCCTTTTTTCATCATTCCTTGATTAATCCATCGCAAAATATGAAGTTTTAATTTAAAAACGTAATTTATGTGGCATTCAAACGGAAAACTGCTCGTTTTTATTTACTTTTCGTGTTTTCGATGCAATCGTTATTTATCCTCGATAATTTCCTTTCAAGAGTTTCAAACACCTTTTTTCATCATTCGATGATTTCTTTTTCGCGGAGTATGTCGTTTTCATTTTAACACGCATTTAAATTGGTACTTCCATAGAGAACTGTTCGGTTTTTTAAATTTTCGTGTTTTTTATGTGATCGTTAATTTTCTCTCAATATTTTCCTTTCAAGTATATCGAACTACTTTTTTAAAAATTCATTGAATTTTCAATCGCAGAAATTGGTGTGATGATTTTAAGCGCGCATGTTTTGTGTCGAGTTCACTGAGAAATGTAAGTTCCTTTTCAATCTTCGTATTTTTGATGTAATCTTTTATTTTCTCTAACTTTTTTCAATTTCATTGATTCAAGCGCCTTTCTTCATCATTCGTTGATTTATCTATCGAAAATATGTCCGTTAATTTGAACACTTGTTTTATGCGGTATTTCCACAGAAAACTGCTCGATTTCATCTTCCTACGTATTTTCGATGAAATCGCGTATTTTTTTTAATCCGTTGATTTTTCAATCGAAAAACAGTTGTTATTATTATCAACGCGTATGTTTTGGTCAATTCCACTGAAAACTGCTAGTTTTTACTTTATCTTCTTACTTTCGATGAAATTAATCAATAAACATTTTTTCAATTCAAGGTTTTCAAAAGACGTTTTTCATTATTCTCTTTCTTTTAGATCGCAAATTATATCTTTATAATTTAAACTAGTATTTGATGATGGATTTCCACAGAGATTGTTTTTATGTTTTTTTTGGTGAAATCGTAAATTTTCTCTCAATTATTACCTTCCAAAATTTTCAAACAACTTTTTTCAAAATTCGTTGGTTTTTTAACCGCAAACATTGGTGTTATGATTTTCCACGCGCATGTTTTGCGGCATGTCCACTGAAAACGGCTAGTTTTCATTTAATAATCGTATTTTCGATTAAAACGCGTACTCTCTCTAAATTTCTTCAATTTAGGTAAATCAAACTCCTTCTTCCTCTATTTCTTCAACGCTAAAAATGTCGTTTTAATTTAAACAAGTTTTTGAAGTGTAGTTTCCACATAAAAGTGCTCGTTTTTATCTTTTTTTCGTGTTTTCAATGAAATCGTTAAGTTTTAAAGCCCTTTTTTCATGATTTGTTAGTTTCTCCATCGAAAAATACGTTATATTGAATGTAAACACGTATCAATGGTTTTTCCACATAAAACAACTCGTTTTATTATTTTCCGTGTTTTTGATGATATCGTTAAATTTCAAACCCATTTTTTCATCATTCGTTGATTTCTCCACCGCAAAATATATCGTTTGAATTTTAACATCCGTTTTAAATTGGTATTACCACAGAGAACAGCTCTTTTTATTTAATTTTCGTGTTTTTGATGAAATCGGTAATTTTCTCTCAATATTTTCCTTTTAAGTATTTCGAATTACTTTTTTCAAAATTCGTTAAATTTTCAATCGCAAAATATGGTTAATTATTTAAACACGTATGTTTTGAGGCGAGTACACTGAAAACTGGTAGTTTTTATTCAATCATCGTATTTTTTATGCATTCACGTATTTTCTCAACGAAGAGTATGTCGTTTTAATTTTCACACGCATTAAAATCGGTATTTCCCCTGATGACAGCTCGTTTATATTTAATTTTCGTGCTTTTGATGTGATCGTTAATAATCTCTCAATATTTTCCTTTCAAGTATATGGAACTACTTTTTTCAATATTCGTTGAATTTCTAATAGTAGAAATTTGTGTTTTGATGTTAAGCGCGCATGTTTTGTGGCGAGTTCACTGAGAACAGCTAGTTTTCATTCAATCTTCGTATTTTCAATGTAATCTCGTATTTTCTTTAACTTTTTTCAATTTCATTGTTTGAAGCGCCATTCTTCATCATTCGTTGATTTATCTATCGAAAATATGTTCGTTAATTTGAACACGGGTTTTATGTGGTATTTCCACAGAAAACTGCTCGTTTTTATTCAATCTACGTATTTTCGAAGAAATCTCGTATTTTTTTTTAATTCTTAATTTTTCGATCGAAAAAAAGTTGTTATTATTATCAACGCGTACGTTTTGTGGCCATTCAAATAAAAACTGCAAGTGTTTACTTTATCTTCTTTTCTTTGTCTTTTAAATCACAAATTTATCGTTATAATTTAAACTAGTATTTGATGTGGTATTTCCAGAGATAACTTCTCGTTTTTAAGTATTTTTTGTGTTTTTGCTGAAATCGTAAATTTTCTCTATATAATTTCCTTCCAAGTTTTTCAAACTACATTTTTCAAAATTCGTTAGTTTTTTAACCACAAACATTGGTGTTATGATTTTCCACGCGCATGTTTTGGGGCGTGTCCACTGAAAACGACTAGTTTTTATCCAATGATCGTATTTTGGATGAAAACGCGAACTTTCTCTAAATTTCTTCAAGTTAAGATAACCGAACTACTTTTTCGTTTATAGCTCCTTCGCTAAAAATGTCGTTTTAATTTAAACAAGTATTTGAAGTGGAGTTTTCACAGAAAACAGCTCGTTTTTATTTATTTTCCGTGTTTTCGATGACATCTTTTCTTTCATCATTCGTTGATTTCTCCATCGCAAACTATGTTGTCTTATTTCAACACGTATTTAATGTAGTATTTTCAGACTACTTTATTCAAAATTCGTTGATTTTTCAATCGGAATGTAGGTCGGATTATTTGAAACGCGAATGTTTTGGGGCGAGTCCACTGAAAACTGCTAGTTTTTATTCAATCATCGCATTTTTCATGCATTCACGTATTTTCTAAACATTTTTTCAATTCAAGTCATTTTAACTCTTTTTTTCCTTATTCCTTGTCTTTTACATCGCAAATTATATCGTTATAATTTAAACTAGTATTTGATGTGGGATTTCCAGGGAGAACTCCCCGATTTTATGTATTTTTTGTGTTTTTGGTGATTTCGTAAATTTTCTCTCTATTATTTTTTTCCAAATTTCTCAACCTTCTTTTTTAATAATTCGTTGCTTTGGAAAACTACGTTTTTTTAATGTAATCAAGTATTTTTCTGGTATTTCCAAATAAAACTACTCGTTTAATTTTTTTCCGTGTTTTCGATGATATAGTTAAATTTAAAACTAATTTTTTCATCATATGTTGATTTCTTCACCGCAAAATATGTAGTTTTAATTTAAACACGTAATTTATGTGGTATTTAAACGGACAACTGCTCGTCTTCATTTACTTTTTGTGATTTCGATGCAATCGTTATTTTACCCTAGATATTCTCCTTTCAAGAGTTACAAACTACTTTTTTCGGTATTCCTTGAAATTTCAATCGCAAAATATGGGTAATTTTCAAAACACGTATGTTTTATGGCGAGTACACTGAAAACTGCTAGCTTTTTATCAATCTTAATATTTTCGATGAAATGCGTGTTTTCTCTAAATATATTTAATTTAAGTAATTAAAACACCTCTTTTCATCATTTGATGATTTCTTCATCGCAGAGTATGTCCTTTTAATTTTAACACGCATTTAAAATGGTATTTCCTCGATTTTATGGATTTCTTTGTGTTTAAGCTGAAAAGGTAAATTTTCTCTCAATTATTTCCTTCCAAGTTTTTCAAACTTCATAATTCAAAATTTGTTGGTTTTTTAGCCGCAAGCATTTGTGTTATGATTTTCCACGCGCATGTTTTGCGTTGTGTCCACTTAAAACGGCTAGTTTTCATCCAATGATCGTATTTTGGATGAAATCGCGTTCTTTCTCTAAATTTCTTTAATTTAAGTAAACCAAACTCCTTTTTCGTTTATTTCTCCATTGCTTAAAATGTCGTTTTAATTTAAACAAGTATTTGCAGTTGAGTTTCAACAGAAATGAGCTCGTTTATATCTATTTTCCGTGTTTTCAATGAAATCGTTAAATTTTACACTCCTTTTTTCATGATTTGTTAATTTCTCCATCGAAAAATACGATATTTTAATGTAAACACGTGTGTTGTGGTATTTCCAAATAAATCAACTCGTTTAATTTTTTTCCGTGTTTTCGATGATATCGTTAAATTTCAAACCCCTTTTTTCATCATTCCTTGATTAATCCATCGCAAAATATGAAGTTTTAATTTAAAAACGTAATTTATGTGGCATTCAAACGGAAAACTGCTCGTTTTTATTTACTTTTCGTGTTTTCGATGCAATCGTTATTTATCCTCGATAATTTCCTTTCAAGAGTTTCAAACACCTTTTTTCATCATTCGATGATTTCTTTTTCGCGGAGTATGTCGTTTTCATTTTAACACGCATTTAAATTGGTACTTCCATAGAGAACTGTTCGGTTTTTTAAATTTTCGTGTTTTTTATGTGATCGTTAATTTTCTCTCAATATTTTCCTTTCAAGTATATCGAACTACTTTTTTAAAAATTCATTGAATTTTCAATCGCAGAAATTGGTGTGATGATTTTAAGCGCGCATGTTTTGTGTCGAGTTCACTGAGAAATGTAAGTTCCTTTTCAATCTTCGTATTTTTGATGTAATCTTTTATTTTCTCTAACTTTTTTCAATTTCATTGATTCAAGCGCCTTTCTTCATCATTCGTTGATTTATCTATCGAAAATATGTCCGTTAATTTGAACACTTGTTTTATGCGGTATTTCCACAAAAAACTGCTCGATTTCATCTTCCTACGTATTTTCGATGAAATCGCGTATTTTTTTTAATCCGTTGATTTTTCAATCGAAAAACAGTTGTTATTATTATCAACGCGTATGTTTTGGTCAATTCCACTGAAAACTGCTAGTTTTTATTTTATCTTCTTATTTTCGATGAAATTAATCAATAAACATTTTTTCAATTCAAGGTTTTCAAAAGACGTTTTTCATTATTCTCTTTCTTTTAGATCGCAAATTATATCTTTATAATTTAAACTAGTATTTGATGATGGATTTCCACAGAGATTGTTTTTATGTTTTTTTTTGGTGAAATCGTAAATTTTCTCTCAATTATTACCTTCCAAAATTTTCAAACAACTTTTTTCAAAATTCGTTGGTTTTTTAACCGCAAACATTGGTGTTATGATTTTCCACGCGCATGTTTTGCGGCATGTCCACTGAAAACGGCTAGTTTTCATTTAATAATCGTATTTTCGATTAAAACGCGTACTCTCTCTAAATTTCTTCAATTTAGGTAAATCAAACTCCTTTTTCCTCTATTTCTTCAACGCTAAAAATGTCGTTTTAATTTAAACAAGTTTTTGAAGTGGAGTTTCCACATAAAAAAGCTCGTTTTTATCTTTTTTTCGTGTTTTCAATGAAATCGTTAAGTTTTAAAGCCCTTTTTTCATGATTTGTTAGTTTCTCCATCGAAAAATACGTTATATTGAATGTAAACACGTATCAATGGTTTTTCCACATAAAACAACTCGTTTAATTATTTTCCGTGTTTTTGATGATATCGTTAAATTTCAAACCCATTTTTTCATCATTCGTTGATATCCCCACCGCAAAATATATCGTTTGAATTTTAACATCCGTTTTAAATTGGTATTACCACAGAGAACAGCTCTTTTTATTTAATTTTCGTGTTTATGATGAAATCGGTAATTTTCTCTCAATATTTTCCTTTTAAGTATTTCGAATTACTTTTTTCAAAATTCGTTAAATTTTCAATCGCAAAATATGGTT
Source organism: Hetaerina americana (assembly GCF_022747635.1). Taxonomy (NCBI): domain Eukaryota; kingdom Metazoa; phylum Arthropoda; class Insecta; order Odonata; family Calopterygidae; genus Hetaerina; species Hetaerina americana. The sequence continues at coordinate 18,211 of NW_027287599.1, forward strand.
AATTATTTAAACACGTATGTTTTGAGGCGAGTACACTGAAAACTGGTAGTTTTTATTCAATCATCGTATTTTTTATGCATTCACGTATTTTCTCAACGCAGAGTATGTCGTTTTAATTTTAACACGAATTAAAATCGGTATTTCCACTGATAACAGCTCGTTTATATTTAATTTTCGTGCTTTCGAAGTGATCGTTAATAATCTCTCAATATTTTCCTTTCAAGTATATCGAACTACTTTTATAAATATTCGTTGAATTTTTAATAGCAGAAATTTGTGTTTTGATTTTAAGCGCGCATGTTTTGTGGCGAGTTCACTGAGAACAGCTAGTTCTCATTCAATCTTCGTATTTTCAATGTTATCTCGTATTTTCTTTACCTTTTTTCAATTTCATTGTTTGAAGCGCCATTCTTCATCATTCAATGATTTATGTATCGAAAATATGTTCGTTAATTTGAACACGGGTTTTATGTGGTATTTCCACAGAAAACTGCTCGTTTTTATTCAATCTACGTATTTTCAAAGAAATCTCTTATTTTTTTTAATTCTTTCATTTTTCGATGGAAAAAAAGTTTTTATTATTATCAACGCGTACGTTTTGTAGCCATTCCACTAAAAACTGCAAGTGTTTACTTTATCTTCTTTTCGTTGTCTTTTAAATCACAAATTTATCGTTATAATTTAAACTAGTATTTGATGTGGTATTTCCAGAGATAACTTCTCGTTTTTAAGTATTTTTTGTGTTTTTGCTGAAATCGTAAATTTTCTCTATATAATTTCCTTCCAAGTTTTTCAAACTACATTTTTCAAAATTCGTTAGTTTTTTAACACCAAACATTGGTGTTATGATTTTCCACGCGCATGTTTTGGGGCGTGTCCACTGAAAACGACTAGTTTTTATCCAATGATCGTATTTTGGATGAAAACGCGAACTTTCTCTAAATTTCTTCAAGTTAAGATAATCGAACTACTTTTTCGTTTATAGCTCCTTCGCTAAAAATGTCGTTTTAATTTAAACAAGTATTTGAAGTGGAGTTTTCACAGAAAACAGCTCGTTTTTATTTATTTTCCGTGTTTTTGATGACATCTTTTCTTTCATCATTCGTTGATTTCTCCATCGCAAACTATGTTGTCTTATTTCAACACGTATTTAATATAGTATTTCCAGACTACTTTATTCAAAATTCGTTGATTTTTCAATCGGAATGTAGGTCGGATTATTTGAAACGCGAATGTTTTTGGGCGAGTCCACTGCAAAATGCTAGTTTTTATTCAATCATCGCATTTTTCATGCATTCACGTATTTTCTTAACATTTTTTCAATTCAAGTCATTTTAACTCTTTTTTTCCTTATTCGTTGTCTTTTACATCGCAAATTATATCGTTATAATTTAAACTAGTATTTGATGTGGGATTTCCAGGGAGAACTCCCCGATTTTATGTATTTTTTGTGTTTTTGGTGATTTCGTAAATTTTCTCTCAATTATTTCCTTCCAAATTTCTCAACCTTCTTTTTTAATAATTCGTTGGTTTTGGAAAAATACGTTTTTTTAATGTAATCAAGTATTTTTCTGGCATTTCCAAATAAAACTACTCGTTAAATTTTTTTCCGTGTTTTCGGTGATAAAGTTAAATTTAAAATCATTTTTTCATCATATGTTGATTTCTACACCGCAAAATATGTAGTTTTAATTTAAACACGTAATTTATGTGGTATTTAAACGGACAACTGCTCGTCTTTATTTACTTTTTGTGATTTCGATGCAATCGTTATTTTACCCTAGATATTCTCCTTTCAAGAGTTACAAACTACTTTTATCGGTATTCCTTGAAATTTCAATCGTAAAATATGGGTAATTTTCAAAACACGTATTTTTTGTGGCGAGTACACTGAAAACTGCTAGCTTTATATCAATCTTAATATTTTCGAAAAAATGCGTGTTTTCTCTAAATATATTTAATTTAAGTAATTAAAACACCTCTTTTCATCATTTGATGATTTCTTCATCGCAGAGTATGTCCTTTTAATTTTAACACGCATTTAAAATGGTATTTCATCGATTTTATTGATTTCTTTGTGTTTAAGCTGAAAAGGTAAATTTTCTCTCAATTATTTCCTTCAAAGTTTTTCCAACTTCATTATCAAAATTTGTTGGTTTTTTAACCGCAAGCATTTGTGTTATGATTTTCCAGTCGCATGTTTTGCGGTGCGTCCACTTAAAACGGCTTGTTTTCATCCAATGATCGTATTTTGGATGAAATCGCGTTCTTTCTCTAAATTTCTTTAATTTAAGTAAACCAAACTCCTTTTTCGTTTATTTCTCCATCGCTTAAAATGTCGTTTTAATTTAAACAAGTATTTGCAGTTGAGTTTCAACAGAAATGAGCTCGTTTATATCTATTTTCCGTGTTTTCAATGAAATCGTTAAATTTTACACTCCTTTTTTCATGATTTGTTAATTTCTCCATCGAAAAATACGATATTTTAATGTAAACACTGGTGTTGTGGTATTTCCAAATAAATCAACTCGTTTAATTTTTTTCTGTGTTTTCGATGATATCGTTAAATTTCAAACCCCTTCTTTCATCATTCCTTGATTTCTCAACCGCAAAATATGAAGTTTTAATTTAAAAACGTAATTTATGTGGCATTCAAACGGAAAACTGCTCGTTTTTATTTACTTTTCGTGTTTTCTATGCAATCGTTATTTATCCTCGATAATTTCCTTTCAAGAGTTTCAAACACCTTTTTTCATCATTCGATGATTTCTTTTTCGCGGAGTATGTCGTTTTCATTTTAACACGCATTTAAATTGGTACTTCCATAGAGAACTGTTCGGTTTTTTAAATTTTCGTGTTTTTTATGTGATCCTTAATTTTCTCTCAATATTTTCCTTTCAATTATATCGAACTACTTTTTTCAAAATTCGTTGAATTTTCAATCGCAGAAATGGTGTGATGATTTTAAGCTCGCATGTTTTGTGTCGAGTTGACTGAGAAATGTAATTTCTTTTTCAATCTTCGTATTTTTGATGTAATATTTTATTTTCTCTAAATTTTTTCAATTTCATTGATTCAAGCGCCTTTCTTCATCATTCGTTGATTTATCTATCGAAAATATGTCCGTTAATTTGAACACTTGTTTTATGCGGTATTTCCACAGAAAACTGCTCTATTTCATCTTCCTACGTATTTTCGATGAAATCGCGTATTTTTTTTAATCCGTTGATTTTTCAATCGAAAAACAATTGTTATTATTATCAACGCGTATGTTTTGGTCAATTCCACTGAAAACTGCTAGTTTTTATTTTATCTTCTTATTTTCGATGAAATTAATCAATAAACATTTTTTTCAATTCAAGGTTTTCAAAAGACGTTTTTCATTATTCTCTTTCTTTTAGATCGCAAATTATATCTTTATAATTTAAACTAGTATTTGATGATGGATTTCCACAGAGATTGTTTTTATGTTTTTTTGGTGAAATCGTAAATTTTCTCTCAATTATTACCTTCCAAAATTTTCAAAAAACTTTTTTCAAAATTCGTTGGTTTTTTAACCGCAAACATTGGTGTTATGATTTTCCACGCGCATGTTTTGCGGCATGTCCACTGAAAACGGCTAGTTTTCATTTAATAATCGTATTTTCGATTAAAACGCGTACTCTCTCTAAATTTCTTCAATTTAGGTAAATCAAACTCCTTTTTCCTCTATTTCTTCAACGCTAAAAATGTCGTTTTAATTTAAACAAGTTTTTGAAGTGGAGTTTCCACATAAAAAAGCTCGTTTTTATCTTTTTTTTCGTGTTTTCAATGAAATCGTTAAGTTTTAAAGCCCTTTTTTCATGATTTGTTAGTTTCTCCATCGAAAAATACGTTATATTGAATGTAAACACGTATCAATGGTTTTTCCACATAAAACAACTCGTTTTATTATTTTCCGTGTTTTTGATGATATCGTTAAATTTCAAACCCATTTTTTCATCATTCGTTGATTTCTCCACCGCAAAATATATCGTTTGAATTTTAACATCCGTTTTAAATTGGTATTACCACAGAGAACAGCTCTTTTTATTTAATTTTCGTGTTTTTGATGAAATCGGTAATTTTCTCTCAATATTTTCCTTTTAAGTATTTCGAATTACTTTTTTCAAAATTCGTTAAATTTTCAATCGCAAATATGGTTAATTATTTAAACACGTATGTTTTAAGGCGAGTACACTGAAAACTGGTAGTTTTTATTCAATCATCGTATTTTTTATGCATTCACGTATTTTCTCAACGAAGAGTATGTCGTTTTAATTTTCACACGCATTAAAATCGGTATTTCCACTGATAACAGCTCGTTTATATTTAATTTTCGTGCTTTCTATGTGATCGTTAATAATCTCTCAATATTTTCCTTTCAAGTATATCGAACTACTTTTTTCAATATTCGTTGAATTTTAATAGCAGAAATTTGTGTTTTGATTTTAAGCGCGCATGTTTTGTGGCGAGTTCACTGAGAACAGCTAGTTCTCATTCAATCTTCGTATTTTCAATGCAATCTCGTATTTTCTTTAACTTTTTTCAATTTCATTGTTTGAAGCGCCATTCTTCATCATTCGTTGATTTATCTATCGAAAATATGTTCGTTAATTTGAACACGGGTTTTATGTGGTATTTCCACAGAAAACTGCTCGTTGTTATTCGATCTACGTATTTTCGAAGAAATCTCGTATTTTTTTTAATTCTTTGATTTTTCGATCGAAAAAAAGTTTTTATTATTATCAACGCGTACGTTTTGTGGCCATTCAAATAAAAACTGCAAGTGTTTACTTTATCTTCTTTTCGTTGTCTTTTAAATCACAAATTTATCGTTATAATTTAAACTAGTATTTGATGTGGTATTTCCAGAGATAATTTCTCGTTTTTAAGTATTTTTTGTGTTTTTGCTGAAATCGTAAATTTTCTCTATATAATTTCCTTCCAAGTTTTTCAAACTACATTTTTCAAAATTCGTTAGTTTTTTAACCGCAAACATTGGTGTTATGATTTTCCACGCGCATGTTTTGGGGCGTGTCCACTGAAAACGACTAGTTTTCATCCAAGGATCGTATTTTGGATGAAAACGCGAACTTTCTCTAAATTTCATCAAGTTAAGATAATCAAACTACTTTTTCGTTTATATCTCCTTCGCTAAAAATGTCGTTTTACTTTAAACAAGTATTTGAAGTGGAGTTTTCACAGAAAACAGCTCGTTTTTATTTATTTCCGTGTTTTCGATGAAATCGTTTAATTTAAAACCTCTTCTTTCATCATTCGTTGATTTTGCCATCGCAAACTATGTTGTCTTATTTCAACACGTATTTAATGTAGTATTTCCAGACTACTTAATTCAAAATTCGTTGATTTTTCAATCGGAATATAGGTCGGATTATTTGAAACGCGAATGTTTTGGGGCGAGTCCACTGAAAACTGCTAGTTTTTAATCAATCATCGCATTTTTCATGCATTCACGTATTTTCGTAACATTTTTTCAATTCAAGTCATTTTAACTCTTTTTTCCTTATTCGTTGTCGATTACGTCGCAAATTATATCGTTATAATTTAAACTAGTATTTAATGTGGGATATCCAGGGAGAACTCCTCGATTTTATGTATTTGTATGTTGTCTTATTTCAACACGTATTTAATGTAGTATTTCCAGACTACTTTATTCAAAATTCGTTGATTTTTCAATCGTAATGTAGGTCGGATTATTTGAAACGCGAATGTTTTGGGGCGAGTCCACTGAAACTGCTAGTTTTTATTCAATCATCGCATTTTTCATGCTTTCACGTATTTTCTAAACATTTTTTCAATTCAAGTCATTTTAACTCTTTTTTTCCTTATTTTTTGTCTTTTACATCGCAAATTATATCGTTATAATTTAAACTAGTATTTGATGTGGGATTTCCAGGGAGAACTCCTCGATTTTATGAATTTTTTGTGTTTTTGGTGATTTCGTAAATTTTCTCTCAATTATTTCCTTCCAAATTTCTCAATCTTCTTTTTCAATAATTCGTTGTTTTGGAAAACTACGTTTTTTTAATGTAATCAAGTATTTTTCTGGTATTTCCAAAAATAACTACTCGTTTAATTTTTTTCCGTGTTTTCGATGATATAGTTAAATTTAAAACTCATTTTTTCAACATATGTTGATTTCTCCACCGCAAAATATGTAGTTTTAATTTAAACACGTAATTTATGTGGTAATTAAACGGACAACTGCTCGTCTTTATTTACTTTTCGTGTTTTCGATGCAAGCGTTATTTTACCCTAGATATTCTCCTTTCAAGAGTTACAAACTACTTTTATCGGTATTCCTTGAAATTTCAATCGCAAAATATGGGTAATTTTCAAACACGTATGTTTTGTGGCGAGTACACTGAAAACTGCTAGCTTTTTATCCATCTTTATATTTTCGATGAAATGCGTGTTTTCCCTAAATATATTTAATTTATGTAATTAAAACACCTTTTTTCATCATTTGATAATTTCTTCAACGCAGAGTATGTCCTTTTAATTTTAACACGCATTTAAAATGGTATTTCTTCGATTTTATGGATTTCTTTGTGTTTAAGCTGAAAAGGTAAATTTTCTCTCATTATTTCCTTCCAAGTTTTTCAAACTTAATTATTCAAAATTTGTTGGTTTTTCAACCGCAAGCATTTGTGTTATGATTTTCCACGCGCATGTTTGCGGTGTCCACTTAAAACGACTAGTTTTCATCCAATGATCGTATTTTGGATGAAATCGCGTTCTTTCTCTAAATTTCTTTAATTTAAGTAAACCAAACTCCTTTTTCGTTTATTTCTCCATCGCTTAAAATGTCGTTTTAATTTAAACAAGTATTTGCAGTTGAGTTTCAACAGAAATGAGCTCGTTTATATCTATTTTCCGTGTTTTCAATGAAATCGTTAAATTTTACACTCCTTTTTTCATGATTTGTTAATTTCTCCATCGAAAAATACGATATTTTAATGTAAACACTTGTGTTGTGGTATTTCCAAATAAATCAACTCGTTTAATTTTTTCTGTGTTTTCGATGATATCGTTAAATTTCAAACCCCTTCTTTCATCATTCCTTGATTTCTCCTCCGCAAAATATGAAGTTTTAATTTAAAAACGTAATTTATGTGGCATTCAAACGGAAAACTGCTCGTTTTTATTTACTTTTCGTGTTTTCGATGCAATCGTTATTTATCCTCGATAATTTCCTTTCAAGAGTTTCAAACACCTTTTTTCATCATTCGATGATTTCTTTTTCGCGGAGTATGTCGTTTTAATTTTAACACGCATTTAAATTGGTACTTCCACAGAGAACTGTTCGGTTTTTTAAATTTTCGTGTTTTTTATGTGATCGTTAATTTTCTCTCAATATTTTCCTTTCAAGTATATCGAACTACTTTTTTCAAAATTCGTTGAATTTTCAATCGCAGAAATTGGTGTGATGATTTTAAGCGCGCATGTTTTGTGTCGAGTTCACTGAGAAATGTAAGTTATTTTTCAATCTTCGTATTTTTGATGTAATCTTTTATTTTCTCTAACTTTTTTCAATTTCATTGATTCAAGCGCCTTTCTTCATCATTCGTTGATTTATCTATCGAAAATATGTCCGTTAATTTGAACACTTGTTTTATGCGGTATTTCCACAGAAAACTGCTCGATTTCATCTTCCTACGTATTTCGATGAAATCGCGTATTTTTTTAATCCGTTGATTTTTCAATCGAAAAACAGTTGTTATTATTATCAACGCGTATGTTTTGGTCAATTCCACTGAAAACTGCTAGTTTTTACTTGATCTTCTTATTTTCGATGAAATTAATCATTAAACATTTTTAATTCAATGTTTTCAAAAGACGTTTTTCATTATTCTCTTTCTTTTAGATCGCAAATTATATCTTTATAATTTAAACTAGTATTTGATGATGGATTTCCACAGAGATTGTTTTATGTTTTTTTTTGGTGAAATCGTAAATTTTCTCTCAATTATTACCTTCCAAAATTTTCAAACAACTTTTTTCAAAATTCGTTGGTTTTTTAACCGCAAACATTGGTGTTATGATTTTCCACGCGCATGTTTTGCGAAATGTCCACTGATAACGGCTAGTTTTCATTTAATAATCGTATTTTCGATTAAAACGCGTACTCTCTCTAAATTTCTTCAATTTAGGTAAATCAAACTCCTTTTTCCTCTATTTCTTCAACGCTAAAAATGTCGTTTTAATTTAAACAAACTTTTTGGGTGGAGTTTCCACATAAAAGTGCTCGTTTTTATCTTTTTTCGTGTTTTCAATGAAATCGTTAAGTTTTAAAGCCCTTTTTTCATGATTTGTTAGTTTCTCCATCGAAAAATACGTTATATTGAATGTAAACACGTATCAATGGTTTTTCCACATTAAACAACTCGTTTAATTATTTTCCGTGTTTTTGATGATATCGTTAAATTTCAAACCCATTTTTTCATCATTCGTTGATTTCTCCACCGCAAAATATATCGTTTGAATTTTAACATCCATTTTAAATTGGTATTACCACAAGGAACAGCTCTTTTATATAATTTTCGTGTTTTGATGAAATCGGTAATTTTCTCTCAATATTTTCCTTTTAAGTATTTCGAATTACTTTTTTCAAAATTCGTTAAATTTTCAATCGCAAAATATGGTTAATTATTTAAACACGTATGTTTTGAGGCGAGTACACTGAAAACTGGTAGTTTTTATTCAATCATCGTATTTTTTATGTATTTTTTATGCATTCACGTATTTTCTCAACGCAGAGTATGTCGTTTTAATTTTAACACGAATTAAAATCGGTATTTCCACTGATAACAGCTCGTTTATATTTAATTTTCGTGCTTTCGAAGTGATCGTTAATAATCTCTCAATATTTTCCTTTCAAGTATATCGAACTACTTTTATAAATATTCGTTGAATTTTTAATAGCAGAAATTTGTGTTTTGATTTTAAGCGCGCATGTTTTGTGGCGAGTTCACTGAGAACAGCTAGTTCTCATTCAATCTTCGTATTTTCAATGTTATCTCGTATTTTCTTTACCTTTTTTCAATTTCATTGTTTGAAGCGCCATTCTTCATCATTCAATGATTTATGTATCGAAAATATGTTCGTTAATTTGAACACGGGTTTTATGTGGTATTTCCACAGAAAACTGCTCGTTTTTATTCAATCTACGTATTTTCAAAGAAATCTCTTATTTTTTTTAATTCTTTCATTTTTCGATCGAAAAAAAGTTTTTATTATTATCAACGCGTACGTTTTGTAGCCATTCCACTAAAAACTGCAAGTGTTTACTTTATCTTCTTTTCGTTGTCTTTTAAATCACAAATTTATCGTTATAATTTAAACTAGTATTTGATGTGGTATTTCCAGAGATAACTTCTCGTTTTTAAGTATTTTTTGTGTTTTTGCTGAAATCGTAAATTTTCTCTATATAATTTCCTTCCAAGTTTTTCAAACTACATTTTTCAAAATTCGTTAGTTTTTTAACACCAAACATTGGTGTTATGATTTTCCACGCGCATGTTTTGGGGCGTGTCCACTGAAAACGACTAGTTTTTATCCAATGATCGTATTTTGGATGAAAACGCGAACTTTCTCTAAATTTCTTCAAGTTAAGATAATCGAACTACTTTTTCGTTTATAGCTCCTTCGCTAAAAATGTCGTTTTAATTTAAACAAGTATTTGAAGTGGAGTTTTCACAGAAAACAGCTCGTTTTTATTTATTTTCCGTGTTTTCGATGACATCTTTTCTTTCATCATTCGTTGATTTCTCCATCGCAAACTATGTTGTCTTATTTCAACACGTATTTAATATAGTATTTCCAGACTACTTTATTCAAAATTCGTTGATTTTTCAATCGGAATGTAGGTCGGATTATTTGAAACGCGAATGTTTTTGGGCGAGTCCACTGCAAAATGCTAGTTTTTATTCAATCATCGCATTTTTCATGCATTCACGTATTTTCTTAACATTTTTTCAATTCAAGTCATTTTAACTCTTTTTTTCCTTATTCGTTGTCTTTTACATCGCAAATTATATCGTTATAATTTAAACTAGTGTTTGATGTGGGATTTCCAGGGAGAACTCCCCGATTTTATGTATTTTTTGTGTTTTTGGTGATTTCGTAAATTTTCTCTATTATTTCCTTCCAAATTTCTCAACCTTCTTTTTTAATAATTCGTTGGTTTTGGAAAAATACGTTTTTTTAATGTAATCAAGTATTTTTCTGGCATTTCCAAATAAAACTACTCGTTAAATTTTTTTCCGTGTTTTCGGTGATAAAGTTAAATTTAAAATCATTTTTTCATCATATGTTGATTTCTACACCGCAAAATATGTAGTTTTAATTTAAACACGTAATTTATTTGGTATTTAAACGGACAACTGCTCGTCTTTATTTACTTTTTGTGATTTCGATGCAATCGTTATTTTACCCTAGATATTCTCCTTTCAAGAGTTACAAACTACTTTTATCGGTATTCCTTGAAATTTCAATCGCGAAATATGGGTAATTTTCAAAACACGTATTTTTTGTGGCGAGTACACTGAAAACTGCTAGCTTTATATCAATCTTAATATTTTCGAAAAAATGCGTGTTTTCTCTAAATATATTTAATTTAAGTAATTAAAACACCTCTTTTCATCATTTGATGATTTCTTCATCGCAGAGTATGTCCTTTTAATTTTAACACGCATTTAAAATGGTATTTCATCGATTTTATTGATTTCTTTGTGTTTAAGCTGAAAAGGTAAATTTTCTCTCAATTATTTCCTTCGAAGTTTTTCCAACTTCATTAACAAAATTTGTTGGTTTTTTAACCGCAAGCATTTGTGTTATGATTTTCCAGTCGCATTTTTTGCGGTGCGTCCACTTAAAACGGCTTGTTTTCATCCAATGATCGTATTTTGGATGAAATCGCGTTCTTTCTCTAAATTTCTTTAATTTAAGTAAACCAAACTCCTTTTTCGTTTATTTCTCCATCGCTTAAAATGTCGTTTTAATTTAAACAAGTATTTGCAGTTGAGTTTCAACAGAAATGAGCTCGTTTATATCTATTTTCCGTGTTTTCAATGAAATCGTTAAATTTTACACTCCTTTTTTCATGATTTGTTAATTTCTCCATCGAAAAATACGATATTTTAATGTAAACACTTGTGTTGTGGTATTTCCAAATAAATCAACTCGTTTAATTTTTTTCTGTGTTTTCGATGATATCGTTAAATTTCAAACCCCTTCTTTCATCATTCCTTGATTTCTCCACCGCAAAATATGAAGTTTTAATTTAAAAACGTAATTTATGTGGCATTCAAACGGAAAACTGCTCGTTTTTATTTACTTTTCGTGTTTTCTATGCAATCGTTATTTATCCTCGATAATTTCCTTTCAAGAGTTTCAAACACCTTTTTTCATCATTCGATGATTTCTTTTTCGCGGAGTATGTCGTTTTCATTTTAACACGCATTTAAATTGGTACTTCCACAGAGAACTGTTCGGTTTTTTAAATTTTCGTGTTTTTTATGTGATCCTTAATTTTCTCTCAATATTTTCCTTTCAAGTATATCGAACTACTTTTTTCAAAATTCGTTGAATTTTCAATCGCAGAAATGGTGTGATGATTTTAAGCTCGCATGTTTTGTGTCGAGTTGACTGAGAAATGTAATTTCTTTTTCAATCTTCGTATTTTTGATGTAATATTTTATTTTCTCTAAATTTTTTCAATTTCATTGATTCAAGCTCCTTTCTTCATCATTCGTTGATTTATCTATCGAAAATATGTCCGTTAATTTGAACACTTGTTTTATGCGGTATTTCCACAGAAAACTGCTCTATTTCATCTTCCTACGTATTTTCGATGAAATCGCGTATTTTTTTTAATCCGTTGATTTTTCAATCGAAAAACAGTTGTTATTATTATCAACGCGTATGTTTTGGTCAATTCCACTGAAAACTGCTAGTTTTTATTTTATCTTCTTATTTTCGATGAAATTAATCAATAAACATTTTTTCAATTCAAGGTTTCAAAAGACGTTTTTCATTATTCTCTTTCTTTTAGATCGCAAATTATATCTTTATAATTTAAACAAGTATTTGATGATGGATTTCCACAGAGATTGTTTTTATGTTTTTTTGGTGAAATCGTAAATTTTCTCTCAATTATTACCTTCCAAAATTTTCAAACAACTTTTTTCAAAATTCGTTGGTTTTTTAACCGCAAACATTGGTGTTATGATTTTCCAGGCGCATGTTTTGCGGCATGTCCACTGAAAACGGCTAGTTTTCATTTAATAATCGTATTTTCGATTAAAACGCGTACTCTCTCTAAATTTCTTCAATTTAGGTAAATCAAACTCCTTTTTCCTCTATTTCTTCAACGCTAAAAATGTCGTTTTAATTTAAACAAGTTTTTGAAGTGGAGTTTCCACATAAAAGTGCTCGTTTTTATCTTTTTTTCGTGTTTTCAATGAAATCGTTAAGTTTTAAAGCCCTTTTTTCATGATTTGTTAGTTTCTCCATCGAAAAATACGTTATATTGAATGTAAACACGTATCAATGGTTTTACCACATAAAACAACTCGTTTAAATATTTTCCGTGTTTTTGATGATATCGTTAAATTTCAAACCCATTTTTTCATCATTCGTTGATTTCTCCACCGCAAAATATATCGTTTGAATTTTAACATCCGTTTTAAATTGGTATTACCACAGAGAACAGCTCTTTTTATTTAATTTTCGTGTTTATGATGAAATCGGTAATTTTCTCTCAATATTTTCCTTTTAAGTTTTTCGAATTACTTTTTTCAAAATTCGTTAAATTTTCAATCGCAAAATATGGTTAATTATTTAAACACGTATGTTTAAGGCGAGTACACTGAAAACTGGTAGTTTTTATTCAATCATCGTATTTTTTATGCATTCCGTATTTTCTCAACGAAGAGTATGTCGTTTTCATTTTCACACGCATTAAAATCGGTATTTCCACTGATAACAGCTCGTTTATATTTAATTTTCGTGCTTTCGATGTGATCGTTAATAATCTCTCAATATTTTCCTTTCAAGTATATCGAACTACTTTTTTCAATATTCGTTGAATTTTAATAGCAGAAATTTGTGTTTTGATTTTAAGCGCGCATGTTTTGTGGCGAGTTCACTGAGAACAGCTAGTTCTCATTCAATCTTCGTATTTTCAATGCAATCTCGTATTTTCTTTAACTTTTTTCAATTTCATTGTTTGAAGCGCCATTCTTCATCATTCGTTGATTTATCTATCGAAAATATGTTCGTTAATTTGAACACGGGTTTTATGTGGTATTTCCACAGAAAACTGCTCGTTTTTATTCGATCTACGTATTTTCGAAGAAATCTCGTATTTTTTTAATTCTTTGATTTTTCGATCGAAAAAAAGTTTTTATTATTATCAACGCGTACATTTTGTGGCCATTCAACTAAAAACTGTAAGTGTTTACTTTATCTTCTTTTCGTTGTCTTTTAAATCACAAATTTATCGTTATAATTTAAACTAGTATTTGATGTGGTATTTCCAGAGATAACTTCTCGTTTTTAAGTATTTTTTGTGTTTTTGCTGAAATCGTAAATTTTCTCTATATAATTTCCTTCCAAGTTTTTCAAACTACATTTTTCAAAATTCGTTAGTTTTTTAACCGCAAACATTGGTGTTATGATTTTCCACGCGCATGTTTTGGGGCGTGTCCACTGAAAACGACTAGTTTTTATCCAATGATCGTATTTTGGATGAAAACGCGAACTTTCTCTAAATTTCATCAAGTTAAGATAATCAAACTACTTTTTCGTTTATATCTCCTTCGCTAAAAATGTCGTTTTACTTTAAACAAGTATTTGAAGTGGAGTTTTCACAGAAAACAGCTCGTTTTTATTTATTTTCCGTGTTTTCGATGAAATCGTTTAATTTAAAACCTCTTCTTTCATCATTCGTTGATTTCTCCATCGCAAACTATAATGTCTTATTTCAACACGTATTTAATGTAGTATTTCCAGACTACTTAATTCAAAATTCGTTGATTTTTCAATCGGAATATAGGTCGGATTATTTGAAACGCGAATGTTTTGGGCGAGTCCACTGAAAACTGCAAGTTTTTAATCAATCATCGCATTTTTCATGCATTCACGTATTTTCGTAACATTTTTTCAATTCAAGTCATTTTAACTCTTTTTTTCCTTATTCGTTGTCGATTACGTCGCAAATTATATCGTTATAATTTAAACTAGTATTTAATGTGGGATATCCAGGGAGAACTCCTCGATTTTATGTATTTGTATGTTGTCTTATTTCAACACGTATTTAATGTAGTATTTCCAGACTACTTTATTCAAAATTCGTTGATTTTTCAATCGTAATGTAGGTCGGATTATTTGAAACGCGAATGTTTTGGGGCGAGTCCACTGAAAACTGCTAGTTTTTATTCCATCATCGCATTTTTCATGCATTCACGTATTTTCTCAACATTTTCAACTCAACTCATTTTTACTCTTTTTTTCCTCATTCGTTGTTTTTTACATCGCAAATTATATCGTTATAATTTAAACTAGTATTTGATGTGGGATTTCCAGGGAGAACTCCTCGATTTTATGAATTTTTTGTGTTTTTGGTGATTTCGTAAATTTTCTCTCAATTATTTCCTTCCAAATTTCTCAATCTTCTTTTTTAATAATTCGTTGTTTTGGAAAACTACGTTTTTTTAATGTAATCAAGTATTTTTCTGGTATTTCCAAAAATAACTACTCGTTTAATTTTTTTCCGTGTTTTCGATGATATAGTTAAATTTAAAACTCATTTTTTCAACATATGTTGATTTCTCCACCGCAAAATATGTAGTTTTAATTAAAACACGTAATTTATGTGGTAATTAAACGGACAACTGCTCGTCTTTATTTACTTTTCGTGTTTTCGATGCAAGCGTTATTTTACCCTAGATATTCTCCTTTCAAGAGTTACAAACTACTTTTATCGGTATTCCTTGAAATTTCAATCGCAAAATATGGGTAATTTTCAAAACACGTATGTTTTGTGGCGAGTACACTGAAAACTGCTAGCTTTTTATCCATCTTTATATTTTCGATGAAATGCGTGTTTTCTCTAAATATATTTAATTTATGTAATTAAAACACCTTTTTTCATCATTTGATAATTTCTTCAACGCAGAGTATGTCCTTTTAATTTTAACACGCATTTAAAATGGTATTTCATCGATTTTATGGATTTCTTTGTGTTTAAGCTGAAAAGGTAAATTTTCTCTCAATTATTTCCTTCCAAGTTTTTCAAACTTAATTATTCAAAATTTGTTGGTTTTTCAACCGCAAGCATTTGTGTTATGATTTTCCACGCGCATGTTTTGCGGTGTCCACTTAAAACGGCTAGTTTTCATCCAATGATCGTATTTTGGATGAATCGCGTTCTTTCTCTAAATTTCTTTAATTTAAGTAAACCAAACTCCTTTTTCGTTTATTTCTCCATCGCTTAAAATGTCGTTTTAATTTAAACAAGTATTTGCAGTTGAGTTTCAACAGAAATGAGCTCGTTTATATCTATTTTCCGTGTTTTCAATGAAATCGTTAAATTTTACACTCCTTTTTTCATGATTTGTTAATTTCTCCATCGAAAAATACGATATTTTAATGTAAACACTTGTGTTGTGGTATTTCCAAATAAATCAACTCGTTTAATTTTTTCTGTGTTTTCGATGATATCGTTAAATTTCAAACCCCTTCTTTCATCATTCCTTGATTTCTCCTCCGCAAAATATGAAGTTTTAATTTAAAAACGTAATTTATGTGGCATTCAAACGGAAAACTGCTCGTTTTTATTTACTTTTCGTGTTTTCGATGCAATCGTTATTTATCCTCGATAATTTCCTTTCAAGAGTTTCAAACACCTTTTTTCATCATTCGATGATTTCTTTTTCGCGGAGTATGTCGTTTTAATTTTAACACGCATTTAAATTGGTACTTCCACAGAGAACTGTTCGGTTTTTAAATTTTCGTGTTTTTTATGTGATCGTTAATTTTCTCTCAATATTTTCCTTTCAAGTATATCGAACTACTTTTTTCAAAATTCGTTGAATTTTCAATCGCAGAAATTGGTGTGATGATTTTAAGCGCGCATGTTTTGTGTCGAGTTCACTGAGAAATGTAAGTTATTTTTCAATCTTCGTATTTTTGATGTAATCTTTTATTTTCTCTAACTTTTTTCAATTTCATTGATTCAAGCGCCTTTCTTCATCATTCGTTGATTTATCTATCGAAAATATGTCCGTTAATTTGAACACTTGTTTTATGCGGTATTTCCACAGAAAACTGCTCGATTTCATCTTCCTACGTATTTTCGATGAAATCGCGTATTTTTTTAATCCGTTGATTTTTCAATCGAAAAAACAGTTGTTATTATTATCAACGCGTATGTTTTGGTCAATTCCACTGAAAACTGCTAGTTTTTACTTGATCTTCTTATTTTCGATGAAATTAATCATTAAACATTTTTTAATTCAATGTTTTCAAAAGACGTTTTTCATTATTCTCTTTCTTTTAGATCGCAAATTATATCTTTATAATTTAAACTAGTATTTGATGATGGATTTCCACAGAGATTGTTTTTATGTTTTTTTTTGGTGAAATCGTAAATTTTCTCTCAATTATTACCTTCCAAAATTTTCAAACAACTTTTTTCAAAATTCGTTGGTTTTTTAACCGCAAACATTGGTGTTA
Organism: Hetaerina americana; assembly: GCF_022747635.1. Classification (NCBI taxonomy): domain Eukaryota; kingdom Metazoa; phylum Arthropoda; class Insecta; order Odonata; family Calopterygidae; genus Hetaerina; species Hetaerina americana. The sequence goes on from NW_027287599.1 coordinate 34,993, forward strand.
TGATTTTCCACGCGCATGTTTTGCGAAATGTCCACTGATAACGGCTAGTTTTCATTTAATAATCGTATTTTCGATTAAAACGCGTACTCTCTCTAAATTTCTTCAATTTAGGTAAATCAAACTCCTTTTTCCTCTATTTCTTCAACGCTAAAAATGTCGTTTTAATTTAAACAAACTTTTTGGGTGGAGTTTCCACATAAAAGTGCTCGTTTTTATCTTTTTTTCGTGTTTTCAATGAAATCGTTAAGTTTTAAAGCCCTTTTTTCATGATTTGTTAGTTTCTCCATCGAAAATACGTTATATTGAATGTAAACACGTATCAATGGTTTTTCCACATTAAACAACTCGTTTAATTATTTTCCGTGTTTTTGATGATATCGTTAAATTTCAAACCCATTTTTTCATCATTCGTTGATTTCTCCACCGCAAAATATATCGTTTGAATTTTAACATCCATTTTAAATTGGTATTACCACAAGGAACAGCTCTTTTTATATAATTTTCGTGTTTTTGATGAAATCGGTAATTTTCTCTCAATATTTTCCTTTTAAGTATTTCGAATTACTTTTTTCAAAATTCGTTAAATTTTCAATCGCAAAATATGGTTAATTATTTAAACACGTATGTTTTGAGGCGAGTACACTGAAAACTGGTAGTTTTTATTCAATCATCGTATTTTTTATGCATTCACGTATTTTCTCAACGCAGAGTATGTCGTTTTAATTTTAACACGAATTAAAATCGGTATTTCCACTGATAACAGCTCGTTTATATTTAATTTTCGTGCTTTCGAAGTGATCGTTAATAATCTCTCAATATTTTCCTTTCAAGTATATCGAACTACTTTTATAAATATTCGTTGAATTTTTAATAGCAGAAATTTGTGTTTTGATTTTAAGCGCGCATGTTTTGTGGCGAGTTCACTGAGAACAGCTAGTTCTCATTCAATCTTCGTATTTTCAATGTTATCTCGTATTTTCTTTACCTTTTTTCAATTTCATTGTTTGAAGCGCCATTCTTCATCATTCAATGATTTATGTATCGAAAATATGTTCGTTAATTTGAACACGGGTTTTATGTGGTATTTCCACAGAAAACTGCTCGTTTTTATTCAATCTACGTATTTTCAAAGAAATCTCTTATTTTTTTTAATTCTTTCATTTTTCGATCGAAAAAAAGTTTTTATTATTATCAACGCGTACGTTTTGTAGCCATTCCACTAAAAACTGCAAGTGTTTACTTTATCTTCTTTTCGTTGTCTTTTAAATCACAAATTTATCGTTATAATTTAAACTAGTATTTGATGTGGTATTTCCAGAGATAACTTCTCGTTTTTAAGTATTTTTTGTGTTTTTGCTGAAATCGTAAATTTTCTCTATATAATTTCCTTCCAAGTTTTTCAAACTACATTTTTCAAAATTCGTTAGTTTTTTAACACCAAACATTGGTGTTATGATTTTCCACGCGCATGTTTTGGGGCGTGTCCACTGAAAACGACTAGTTTTTATCCAATGATCGTATTTTGGATGAAAACGCGAACTTTCTCTAAATTTCTTCAAGTTAAGATAATCGAACTACTTTTTCGTTTATAGCTCCTTCGCTAAAAATGTCGTTTTAATTTAAACAAGTATTTGAAGTGGAGTTTTCACAGAAAACAGCTCGTTTTTATTTATTTTCCGTGTTTTCGATGACATCTTTTCTTTCATCATTCGTTGATTTCTCCATCGCAAACTATGTTGTCTTATTTCAACACGTATTTAATATAGTATTTCCAGACTACTTTATTCAAAATTCGTTGATTTTTCAATCGGAATGTAGTCGGATTATTTGAAACGCGAATGTTTTTGGGCGAGTCCACTGCAAAATGCTAGTTTTTATTCAATCATCGCATTTTTCATGCATTCACGTATTTTCTTAACATTTTTTCAATTCAAGTCATTTTAACTCTTTTTTTCCTTATTCGTTGTCTTTTACATCGCAAATTATATCGTTATAATTTAAACTAGTGTTTGATGTGGGATTTCCAGGGAGAACTCCCCGATTTTATGTATTTTTTGTGTTTTTGGTGATTTCGTAAATTTTCTCTATTATTTCCTTCCAAATTTCTCAACCTTCTTTTTTAATAATTCGTTGGTTTTGGAAAAATACGTTTTTTTAATGTAATCAAGTATTTTTCTGGCATTTCCAAATAAAACTACTCGTTAAATTTTTTTCCGTGTTTTCGGTGATAAAGTTAAATTTAAAATCATTTTTTCATCATATGTTGATTTCTACACCGCAAAATATGTAGTTTTAATTTAAACACGTAATTTATTTGGTATTTAAACGGACAACTGCTCGTCTTTATTTACTTTTTGTGATTTCGATGCAATCGTTATTTTACCCTAGATATTCTCCTTTCAAGAGTTACAAACTACTTTTATCGGTATTCCTTGAAATTTCAATCGCGAAATATGGGTAATTTTCAAAACACGTATTTTTTGTGGCGAGTACACTGAAAACTGCTAGCTTTATATCAATCTTAATATTTTCGAAAAAATGCGTGTTTTCTCTAAATATAATTTAATTTAAGTAATTAAAACACCTCTTTTCATCATTTGATGATTTCTTCATCGCAGAGTATGTCCCTTTTAATTTTAACACGCATTTAAAATGGTATTTCATCGATTTTATTGATTTCTTTGTGTTTAAGCTGAAAAGGTAAATTTTCTCTCAATTATTTCCTTCGAAGTTTTTCCAACTTCATTAACAAAATTTGTTGGTTTTTTAACCGCAAGCATTTGTGTTATGATTTTCCAGTCGCATTTTTTGCGGTGCGTCCACTTAAAACGGCTTGTTTTCATCCAATGATCGTATTTTGGATGAAATCGCGTTCTTTCTCTAAATTTCTTTAATTTAAGTAAACCAAACTCCTTTTTCGTTTATTTCTCCATCGCTTAAAATGTCGTTTTAATTTAAACAAGTATTTGCAGTTGAGTTTCAACAGAAATGAGCTCGTTTATATCTATTTTCCGTGTTTTCAATGAAATCGTTAAATTTTACACTCCTTTTTTCATGATTTGTTAATTTCTCCATCGAAAAATACGATATTTAATGTAAACACTTGTGTTGTGGTATTTCCAAATAAATCAACTCGTTTAATTTTTTTCTGTGTTTTCGATGATATCGTTAAATTTCAAACCCCTTCTTTCATCATTCCTTGATTTCTCCACCGCAAATATGAAGTTTTAATTTAAAAACGTAATTTATGTGGCATTCAAACGGAAAACTGCTCGTTTTTATTTACTTTTCGTGTTTTCTATGCAATCGTTATTTATCCTCGATAATTTCCTTTCAAGAGTTTCAAACACCTTTTTTCATCATTCGATGATTTCTTTTTCGCGGAGTATGTCGTTTTCATTTTAACACGCATTTAAATTGGTACTTCCACAGAGAACTGTTCGGTTTTTTAAATTTTCGTGTTTTTTTATGTGATCCTTAATTTTCTCTCAATATTTTCCTTTCAAGTATATCGAACTACTTTTTTCAAAATTCGTTGAATTTTCAATCGCAGAAATGGTGTGATGATTTTAAGCTCGCATGTTTTGTGTCGAGTTGACTGAGAAATGTAATTTCTTTTTCAATCTTCGTATTTTTGATGTAATATTTTATTTTCTCTAAATTTTTTCAATTTCATTGATTCAAGCTCCTTTCTTCATCATTCGTTGATTTATCTATCGAAAATATGTCCGTTAATTTGAACACTTGTTTTATGCGGTATTTCCACAGAAAACTGCTCTATTTCATCTTCCTACGTATTTTCGATGAAATCGCGTATTTTTTTTAATCCGTTGATTTTTCAATCGAAAAACAGTTGTTATTATTATCAACGCGTATGTTTTGGTCAATTCCACTGAAAACTGCTAGTTTTTATTTTATCTTCTTATTTTCGATGAAATTAATCAATAAACATTTTTTCAATTCAAGGTTTTCAAAGACGTTTTTCATTATTCTCTTTCTTTTAGATCGCAAATTATATCTTTATAATTTAAACAAGTATTTGATGATGGATTTCCACAGAGATTGTTTTTATGTTTTTTTGGTGAAATCGTAAATTTTCTCTCAATTATTACCTTCCAAAATTTTCAAACAACTTTTTCAAAATTCGTTGGTTTTTTAACCGCAAACATTGGTGTTATGATTTTCCAGGCGCATGTTTTGCGGCATGTCCACTGAAAACGGCTAGTTTTCATTTAATAATCGTATTTTCGATTAAAACGCGTACTCTCTCTAAATTTCTTCAATTTAGGTAAATCAAACTCCTTTTTCCTCTATTTCTTCAACGCTAAAAATGTCGTTTTAATTTAAACAAGTTTTTGAAGTGGAGTTTCCACATAAAAGTGCTCGTTTTTATCTTTTTTTCGTGTTTTCAATGAAATCGTTAAGTTTTAAAGCCCTTTTTTCATGATTTGTTAGTTTCTCCATCGAAAAATACGTTATATTGAATGTAAACACGTATCAATGGTTTTACCACATAAAACAACTCGTTTAAATATTTTCCGTGTTTTTGATGATATCGTTAAATTTCAAACCCATTTTTTCATCATTCGTTGATTTCTCCACCGCAAAATATATCGTTTGAATTTTAACATCCGTTTTAAATTGGTATTACCACAGAGAACAGCTCTTTTTATTTAATTTTCGTGTTATGATGAAATCGGTAATTTTCTCTCAATATTTTCCTTTTAAGTTTTTCGAATTACTTTTTTCAAAATTCGTTAAATTTTCAATCGCAAAATATGGTTAATTATTTAAACACGTATGTTTTAAGGCGAGTACACTGAAAACTGGTAGTTTTTATTCAATCATCGTATTTTTTATGCATTCCGTATTTTCTCAACGAAGAGTATGTCGTTTTCATTTTCACACGCATTAAAATCGGTATTTCCACTGATAACAGCTCGTTTATATTAATTTTCGTGCTTTCGATGTGATCGTTAATAATCTCTCAATATTTTCCTTTCAAGTATATCGAACTACTTTTTTCAATATTCGTTGAATTTTAATAGCAGAAATTTGTGTTTTGATTTTAAGCGCGCATGTTTTGTGGCGAGTTCACTGAGAACAGCTAGTTCTCATTCAATCTTCGTATTTTCAATGCAATCTCGTATTTTCTTTAACTTTTTTCAATTTCATTGTTTGAAGCGCCATTCTTCATCATTCGTTGATTTATCTATCGAAAATATGTTCGTTAATTTGAACACGGGTTTTATGTGGTATTTCCACAGAAAACTGCTCGTTTTTATTCGATCTACGTATTTTCGAAGAAATCTCGTATTTTTTAATTCTTTGATTTTTCGATCGAAAAAAAGTTTTTATTATTATCAACGCGTACATTTTGTGGCCATTCAACTAAAAACTGTAAGTGTTTACTTTATCTTCTTTTCGTTGTCTTTTAAATCACAAATTTATCGTTATAATTTAAACTAGTATTTGATGTGGTATTTCCAGAGATAACTTCTCGTTTTTAAGTATTTTTTGTGTTTTTGCTGAAATCGTAAATTTTCTCTATATAATTTCCTTCCAAGTTTTTCAAACTACATTTTTCAAAATTCGTTAGTTTTTTAACCGCAAACATTGGTGTTATGATTTTCCACGCGCATGTTTTGGGGCGTGTCCACTGAAAACGACTAGTTTTTATCCAATGATCGTATTTTGGATGAAAACGCGAACTTTCTCTAAATTTCATCAAGTTAAGATAATCAAACTACTTTTTCGTTTATATCTCCTTCGCTAAAAATGTCGTTTTACTTTAAACAAGTATTTGAAGTGGAGTTTTCACAGAAAACAGCTCGTTTTTATTTATTTTCCGTGTTTTCGATGAAATCGTTTAATTTAAAACCTCTTCTTTCATCATTCGTTGATTCCATCGCAAACTATAATGTCTTATTTCAACACGTATTTAATGTAGTATTTCCAGACTACTTAATTCAAAATTCGTTGATTTTTCAATCGGAATATAGGTCGGATTATTTGAAACGCGAATGTTTTGGGGCGAGTCCACTGAAAACTGCAAGTTTTTAATCAATCATCGCATTTTTCATGCATTCACGTATTTTCGTAACATTTTTTCAATTCAAGTCATTTTAACTCTTTTTTTCCTTATTCGTTGTCGATTACGTCGCAAATTATATCGTTATAATTTAAACTAGTATTTAATGTGGGATATCCAGGGAGAACTCCTCGATTTTATGTATTTGTATGTTGTCTTATTTCAACACGTATTTAATGTAGTATTTCCAGACTACTTTATTCAAAATTCGTTGATTTTTCAATCGTAATGTAGGTCGGATTATTTGAAACGCGAATGTTTTGGGGCGAGTCCACTGAAAACTGCTAGTTTTTATTCCATCATCGCATTTTTCATGCATTCACGTATTTTCTCAACATTTTTCAACTCAACTCATTTTTACTCTTTTTTTCCTCATTCGTTGTTTTTTACATCGCAAATTATATCGTTATAATTTAAACTAGTATTTGATGTGGGATTTCCAGGGAGAACTCCTCGATTTTATGAATTTTTTGTGTTTTTGGTGATTTCGTAAATTTTCTCTCAATTATTTCCTTCCAAATTTCTCAATCTTCTTTTTTAATAATTCGTTGTTTTGGAAAACTACGTTTTTTTAATGTAATCAAGTATTTTTCTGGTATTTCCAAAATAACTACTCGTTTAATTTTTTTCCGTGTTTTCGATGATATAGTTAAATTTAAAACTCATTTTTTCAACATATGTTGATTTCTCCACCGCAAAATATGTAGTTTTAATTAAAACACGTAATTTATGTGGTAATTAAACGGACAACTGCTCGTCTTTATTTACTTTTCGTGTTTTCGATGCAAGCGTTATTTTACCCTAGATATTCTCCTTTCAAGAGTTACAAACTACTTTTATCGGTATTCCTTGAAATTTCAATCGCAAAATATGGGTAATTTTCAAAACACGTATGTTTTGTGGCGAGTACACTGAAAACTGCTAGCTTTTTATCCATCTTTATATTTTCGATGAAATGCGTGTTTTCTCTAAATATATTTAATTTATGTAATTAAAACACCTTTTTTCATCATTTGATAATTTCTTCACGCAGAGTATGTCCTTTTAATTTTAACACGCATTTAAAATGGTATTTCATCGATTTTATGGATTTCTTTGTGTTTAAGCTGAAAAGGTAAATTTTCTCTCAATTATTTCCTTCCAAGTTTTTCAAACTTAATTATTCAAAATTTGTTGGTTTTTCAACCGCAAGCATTTGTGTTATGATTTTCCACGCGCATGTTTTGCGGTGTCCACTTAAAACGGCTAGTTTTCATCCAATGATCGTATTTTGGATGAAATCGCGTTCTTTCTCTAAATTTCTTTAATTTAAGTAAACCAAACTCCTTTTTCGTTTATTTCTCCATCGCTTAAAATGTCGTTTTAATTTAAACAAGTATTTGCAGTGAGTTTCAACAGAAATGAGCTCGTTTATATCTATTTTCCGTGTTTTCAATGAAATCGTTTAAATTTTACACTCCTTTTTTCATGATTTGTTAATTTCTCCATCGAAAAATACGATATTTTAATGTAAACACTTGTGTTGTGGTATTTCCAAATAAATCAACTCGTTTAATTTTTTCTGTGTTTTCGATGATATCGTTAAATTTCAAACCCCTTCTTTCATCATTCCTTGATTTCTCCTCCGCAAAATATGAAGTTTTAATTTAAAAACGTAATTTATGTGGCATTCAAACGGAAAACTGCTCGTTTTAATTTACTTTTCGTGTTTTCGATGCAATCGTTATTTATCCTCGATAATTTCCTTTCAAGAGTTTCAAACACCTTTTTTCATCATTCGATGATTTCTTTTTCGCGGAGTATGTCGTTTTAATTTTAACACGCATTTTAATTGGTACTTCCACAGAGAACTGTTCGGTTTTTTAAATTTTCGTGTTTTTTATGTGATCGTTAATTTTCTCTCAATATTTTCCTTTCAAGTATATCGAACTACTTTTTTCAAAATTCGTTGAATTTTCAATCGCAGAAATTGGTGTGATGATTTTAAAAGCGCATGTTTTGTGTCGAGTTCACTGAGAAATGTAAGTTATTTTTCAATCTTCGTATTTTTGATGTAATCTTTTATTTTCTCTAACTTTTTTCAATTTCATTGATTCAAGCGCCTTTCTTCATCATTCGTTGATTTATCTATCGAAAATATGTCCGTTAATTTGAACACTTGTTTTATGCGGTATTTCCACAGAAAACTGCTCGATTTCATCTTCCTACGTATTTTCGATGAAATCGCGTATTTTTTTAATCCGTTGATTTTTCAATCGAAAAACAGTTGTTATTATTATCAACGCGTATGTTTTGGTCAATTCCACTGAAAACTGCTAGTTTTTACTTGATCTTCTTATTTTCGATGAAATTAATCATTAAACATTTTTTCAATTCAATGTTTTCAAAAGACGTTTTTCATTATTCTCTTTCTTTTAGATCGCAAATTATATCTTTATAATTTAAACTAGTATTTGATGATGGATTTCCACAGAGATTGTTTTTATGTTTTTTTTTGGTGAAATCGTAAATTTTCTCTCAATTATTACCTTCCAAAATTTTCAAACAACTTTTTTCAAAATTCGTTGGTTTTTTAACCGCAAACATTGGTGTTATGATTTTCCACGCGCATGTTTTGCGAAATGTCCACTGATAACGGCTAGTTTTCATTTAATAATCGTATTTTCGATTAAAACGCGTACTCTCTCTAAATTTCTTCAATTTAGGTAAACAAACTTCTTTTTCCTCTATTTCTTCAACGCTAAAAATGTCGTTTTAATTTAAACCAAACTTTTTGGGTGGAGTTTCCACATAAAAGTGCTCGTTTTATCTTTTTTTCGTGTTTTCAATGAAATCGTTAAGTTTTAAAGCCCTTTTTTCATGATTTGTTAGTTTCTCCATCGAAAATACGTTATATTGAATGTAAACACGTATCAATGGTTTTTCCACATAAAACACACTCGTTTAATTATTTTCCGTGTTTTTGATGATATCGTTAAATTTCAAACCCATTTTTTCATCATTCGTTGATTTCTCCACCGCAAAATATATCGTTTGAATTTTAACATCCATTTTAAATTGGTATTACCACAAGGAACAGCTCTTTTTATATAATTTTCGTGTTTTTGATGAAATCGGTAATTTTCTCCTCAATATTTTCCTTTTAAGTATTTCGAATTACTTTTTTCAAAATTCGTTAAATTTTCAATCGCAAAATATGGTTAATTATTTAAACACGTATGTTTTAAGGCGAGTACACTGAAAACTGGTAGTTTTTATTCAATCATCGTATTTTTTATGCATTCACGTATTTTCTCAACGCAGAGTATGTCGTTTTAATTTTCACACGCATTAAAACCGGTATTTCCACTAAGAACAGCTCGTTTATATTTAATTTTCGTGTTTTCGATGTGATCGTTAATAACTCTCAATATTTTCCTTTCAAGTATATCGAACTACTTTTATAAATATTCGTTGAATTTTTAATAGCAGAAATTTGTGTTTTGATTTTAAGCGCGCATGTTTTGTGGCGAGTTCACTGAGAACAGCTAGTTCTCATTCAATCCTCGTATTTTCAATGTAATCTCGTATTTTCTTTAACTTTTTTCAATTTCATTGTTTTGAAGCGCCATTCTTCATCATTCGTTGATTTATCAATCGAAAATATGTTCGTTAATTTGAACACGGGTTTTATGTGGTATTTCCACAGAAAACTGCTCGTTTTTATTCAATCTACGTATTTTCGAAGAAATCTCGTATTTTTTAATTCTTTGATTTTTCGATCGAAAAAAAGTTTTTATTATAATCAACGCGTACATTTTGTGGCCATTCAACTAAAAACTGTAAGTGTTTACTTTATCTTCTTTTCGTTGTCTTTTAAATCACAAATTTATCGTTATAATTTAAACTAGTATTTGATGTGCTATTTCCAGAGATAACTTCTCGTTTTAAAGTATTTTTGTGTTTTTGCTGAAATCGTAAATTTTCTCTAAATAATTTCCTTCCAAGTTTTTCAAACTACATTTTTCAAAATTCGTTAGTTTTTTAACCGCAAACATTGGTGTTATGATTTTCCACGCGCATGTTTTGGGGCGTGTCCACTGAAAACGACTAGTTTTTATCCAATGATCGTATTTTGGATGAAAAGGCGAACTTTCTCTAAATTTCTTCAAGTTAAGGTAATCAAACTACTTTTTCGTTTATATCTCCTTCGCTAAAAATGTCGTTTTAATTTAAACAAGTATTTGTAGTGGAGTTTTCACAGAAAACAGCTCGTTTTTATTTATTTTCCGTGTTTTCAATGACATCGTTTAATTAAACACCTTTTCTTTCATCATTCGTTGATTTCTCTATCGCAAACTATGTTGTCTTTTTTCAACACGTATTTAATGTAGTATTTCCAGACTACTTTAATTCAAAATTCGTTGATTTTTCAATCGGAATGTAGGTCGGATTATTTGAAACGCGAATGTTTTAAGGCGAGTCCACTGAAAACTGCTAGTTTTTATTCAATCATCGCATTTTTCATGCATTCACGTATTTTCGTAACATTTTTTCAATTCAAGTCATTTAAACTCTTTTTTTCCTTATTCGTTGTCGATTACATCGCAAATTATATCGTTATAATTTAAACTAGTATTTAATGTGGGATATCCAGGGAGAACTCCTCGATTTTATGTATTTGTATGTTGTCTTATTTCAACACGTATTTAATGTAGTATTTCCAGACTACTTTATTCAAAATTCGTTGATTTTTCAATCGTAATGTAGGTCGGATTATTTGAAACGCGAATGTTTTGGGGCGAGTCCACTGAAAACTGCTAGTTTTTATTCAATCATCGCATTTTTCATGCTTTCACGTATTTTCTAAACATTTTTTCAATTCAAGTCATTTTAACTCTTTTTTTCCTTATTTTTTGTCTTTTACATCGCAAATTATATCGTTATAATTTAAACTAGTATTTGATGTGGGATTTCCAGGGAGAACTCCTCGATTTTATGAATTTTTTGTGTTTTTGGTGATTTCGTAAATTTTCTCTCAATTATTTCCTTCAAATTTCTCAATCTTCTTTTTTAATAATTCGTTGTTTTGGAAACTACGTTTTTTTAATGTAATCAAGTATTTTTCTGGTATTTCCAAAAATAACTACTCGTTTAATTTTTTTCCGTGTTTTCGATGATATAGTTAAATTTAAAACTCATTTTTTCAACATATGTTGATTTCTCCACCGCAAAATATGTAGTTTTAATTTAAACACGTAATTTATGTGGTAATTAAACGGACAACTGCTCGTCTTTATTTACTTTTCGTGTTTTCGATGCAAGCGTTATTTTACCCTAGATATTCTCCTTTCAAGAGTTACAAACTACTTTTATCGGTATTCCTTGAAATTTCAATCGCAAAATATGGGTAATTTTCAAACACGTATGTTTTGTGGCGAGTACACTGAAAACTGCTAGCTTTTTATCCATCTTTATATTTTCGATGAAATGCGTGTTTTCCCTAAATATATTTAATTTATGTAATTAAAACACCTTTTTCATCATTTGATAATTTCTTCAACGCAGAGTATGTCCTTTTAATTTTAACACGCATTTAAAATGGTATTTCATCGATTTTATGGATTTCTTTGGGTTAAGCTGAAAAGGTAAATTTTCTCTCATTATTCCTTCCAAGTTTTTCAAACTTAATTATTCAAAATTTGTTGTTTTTCAACCGCAAGCATTTGTGTTATGATTTTCCACGCGCATGTTTTGCGGTGTCCACTTAAAACGGCTAGTTTCATCAATGATCGTATTTTGGATGAAATCGCGTTCTTTCTCTAAATTTCTTTAATTTAAGTAAACCAAACTCCTTTTTCGTTTATT
>NW_027287600.1:0-46897 GCF_022747635.1 Hetaerina americana
AAACATTCACTCTATAATGGAAGATTGTTGTTTTTCGCAATATTTTTGGAAATTTGGGCTCTTTTACTAACATTAACACTTGCGCTGAGGCATCTTTTATGCTCATATCTTGTCTTTAATGATTTATTCTGGGTTTTATTTTGTTTATTTGAAGAAAATGAACAACAATATACACCATGGAAACATTTTTGTTTGATTCGTGTCGAGTGAGATTTTCACCTAGAACCCAAAGGGGGGGTATTGGCACTTTTCATGGAAAAATGTGAAAAATTAAAATTTCTAAAAATGAAATAAATGCCTTCTATACACCTCTAACATTCACTCTATAATGGAAGATTGTTGTTTTTCGCAATATTTTTGGAAATTTGGGCTCTTTTACTAACATTAACACTTGCGCTGAGGCATCTTTTATGCTCATTTCTTGTCTTTAATGATTTATTCTGGGTTTTATTTTGTTTATTTGATGGAAATGAACAACAACACACACCATGGAAACATTTTTGTTTGATTCGTGTCGAGTGAGATTTTCACGTAGAACCCAAAGGGGGGGTAATGGCACTTTTCATGGAAAAATGTGAAAAATTAAAATTTCTAAAAATGAAATAAATGCCTTCTATACACCTTAAACATTCACTCTATAATGGAAGATTGTTGTTTTTCGCAGTATTTTTGGAAATTTGGGCTCTTTTACTAACATTAACACTTGCGCTGAGGCATCTTTTATGCTCATTTCTTGTCTTTATATTCTGGGTTTTATTTTGTTTATTTGATGAAATTGAACAACAATACACATCATGGAAACATTTTTGTTTGATTCGTGTCGAGTGAGATTTTCACCTAGAACCCAAAGTGGGGGTTTTGGCACTTTTTATGGAAAAATGTGAAAATTAAAATTTCTAAAAATGAAATAAATGCCTTCTATACACCTCAAACATTCACTCTATAATGGAAGATTGTTGTTTTTCGCAATATTTTTGGAAATTTGGGCTCTTTTACTAACATTAACACTTGCGCTGAGGCATCTTTTATGCTCATATCTTGTCTTTAATGATTTATTCTGGGTTTTATTTTGTTTATTTGATGAAAATGAACAACAATACACACCATGGAAACATTTTTGTTTGATTCGTGTCGGGTGAGATTTTCACGTAGAACCCAAAGGGGGGGTATTGGCACTTTTCATGGAAAAATGAGAAAAATTAAAATTTCTAAAAATGAAATAAATGCCTTCTATACACCTTAAACATTCACTCTATAATGGAAGATTGTTGTTTTTCGCAATATTTTTGGAAATTTGGGCTCTTTTACTAACATTAACACTTGCGCTGAGGCATCTTTTATGCTCATTTCTTGTCTTTATATTCTGGGTTTTATTTTGTTTATTTGATGAAATTGAACAACAATACACATCATGGAAACATTTTTGTTTGATTCGTGTCGAGTGAGATTTTCACCTAGAACCCAAAGGGGGGGTATTGGCACTTTTTATGGAAAAATGTGAAAAATTAAAATTTCTAAAAATGAAATAAATGCCTTCTATACACCTCAAACATTCACTCTATAATGGAAGATTGTTGTTTTTCGCAATTTTTTTGGAAATTTGGGCTCTTTTACTAACATTAACACTTACGCTGAGGCATCTTTTATGCTCATTTCTTGTCTTTAATGATTTATTCTGGGTTTTATTTTGTTTATTTGATGAAAATGAACAACAATACACACCATGGAAACATTTTTGTTTGATTCGTGTCGAGTGAGATTTTCACGTAGAACCCAAAGGGGGGGCATATTGGCATTATGGCACTTTTCATGGAAAAATGTGAAAAATTAAAATTTCTAAAAATGAAATAAATGCCTTCTATTCACCTTAAACATTCACTCTATAATGGAAGATTGTTGTTTTTCGCAATATTTTTGGAAATTTGGGCTCTTTTACTAACATTAACACTTGCGCTGAGGCATCTTTTATGCTCATTTCTTGTCTTTAATGATTTATTCTGGGTTTTATTTTGTTTATTTGATGAAAATGAACAACAATACACACCATGGAAACATTTTTGTTTGATTCGTGTCGAGTGAGATTTTCACCTAGAACCCAAAGGGGGGGTATTGGCACTTTTCATGGAAAAATGTGAAAAATTAAAATTTCTAAAAATGAAATAAATGCCTTCTATACACCTCTAACATTCACTCTATAATGGAAGATTGTTGTTTTTGGCAATATTTTTGGAAATTTGGGCTCTTTTACTAACATTAACACTTGCGCTGAGGCATCTTTTATGCTCATTTCTTGTCTTTAATGATTTATTCTGGGTTTTTTTTTGTTTATTTGATGAAAATGAACAACAATACACACCATGGAAACATTTTTGTTTGATTCGTGTCGAGTGAGATTTTCACGTAGAACCCAAAGGGGGGGGTATTGGCACTTTTCATGGAAAAATGTGAAAAATTAAAATTTCTAAAAATGAAATAAATGCCTTCTATACACCTTAAACATTCACTCTATAATGGAAGATTGTTGTTTTTCGCAGTATTTTTGGAAATTTGGGCTCTTTTACTAACATTAACACTTGCGCTGAGGCATCTTTTATGCTCATTTCTTGTCTTTATATTCTGGGTTTTATTTTGTTTATTTGATGAAATTGAACAACAATACACATCATGGAAACATTTTTGTTTGATTCGTGTCGAGTGAGATTTTCACCTAGAACCCAAAGTGGGGGTTTTGGCACTTTTTATGGAAAAATGTGAAAAATTAAAATTTCTAAAAATGAAATAAATGCCTTCTATACACCTCAAACATTCACTCTATAATGGAAGATTGTTGTTTTTCGCAATATTTTTGGAAATTTGGGCTCTTTTACTAACATTAACACTTGCGCTGAGGCATCTTTTATGCTCATATCTTGTCTTTAATGATTTATTCTGGGTTTTATTTTGTTTATTTGAAGAAAATGAACAACAATATACACCATGGAAACATTTTTGTTTGATTCGTGTCGAGTGAGATTTTCACCTAGAACCCAAAGGGGGGGTATTGGCACTTTTCATGGAAAAATGTGAAAAATTAAAATTTCTAAAAATGAAATAAATGCCTTCTATACACCTCTAACATTCACTCTATAATGGAAGATTGTTGTTTTTCGCAATATTTTTGGAAATTTGGGCTCTTTTACTAACATTAACACTTGCGCTGAGGCATCTTTTATGCTCATTTCTTGTCTTTAATGATTTATTCTGGGTTTTATTTTGTTTATTTGATGGAAATGAACAACAACACACACCATGGAAACATTTTTGTTTGATTCGTGTCGAGTGAGATTTTCACGTAGAACCCAAAGGGGGGGTAATGGCACTTTTCATGGAAAAATGTGAAAAATTAAAATTTCTAAAAATGAAATAAATGCCTTCTATACACCTTAAACATTCACTCTATAATGGAAGATTGTTGTTTTTCGCAGTATTTTTGGAAATTTGGGCTCTTTTACTAACATTAACACTTGCGCTGAGGCATCTTTTATGCTCATTTCTTGTCTTTATATTCTGGGTTTTATTTTGTTTATTTGATGAAATTGAACAACAATACACATCATGGAAACATTTTTGTTTGATTCGTGTCGAGTGAGATTTTCACCTAGAACCCAAAGTGGGGGTTTTGGCACTTTTTATGGAAAAATGTGAAAAATTAAAATTTCTAAAAATGAAATAAATGCCTTCTATACACCTCAAACATTCACTCTATAATGGAAGATTGTTGTTTTTCGCAATATTTTTGGAAATTTGGGCTCTTTTACTAACATTAACACTTGCGCTGAGGCATCTTTTATGCTCATATCTTGTCTTTAATGATTTATTCTGGGTTTTATTTTGTTTATTTGATGAAAATGAACAACAATACACACCATGGAAACATTTTTGTTTGATTCGTGTCGGGTGAGATTTTCACGTAGAACCCAAAGGGGGGTATTGGCACTTTTCATGGAAAAATGAGAAAAATTAAAATTTCTAAAAATGAAATAAATGCCTTCTATACACCTTAAACATTCACTCTATAATGGAAGATTGTTGTTTTTCGCAATATTTTTGGAAATTTGGGCTCTTTTACTAACATTAACACTTGCGCTGAGGCATCTTTTATGCTCATTTCTTGTCTTTATATTCTGGGTTTTATTTTGTTTATTTGATGAAATTGAACAACAATACACATCATGGAAACATTTTTGTTTGATTCGTGTCGAGTGAGATTTTCACCTAGAACCCAAAGGGGGGGTATTGGCACTTTTTATGGAAAAATGTGAAAAATTAAAATTTCTAAAAATGAAATAAATGCCTTCTATACACCTCAAACATTCACTCTATAATGGAAGATTGTTGTTTTTCGCAATATTTTTGGAAATTTGGGCTCTTTTACTAACATTAACACTTACGCTGAGGCATCTTTTATGCTCATTTCTTGTCTTTAATGATTTATTCTGGGTTTTATTTTGTTTATTTGATGAAAATGAACAACAATACACACCATGGAAACATTTTTGTTTGATTCGTGTCGAGTGAGATTTTCACCTAGAACCCAAAGGGGGGGTATTGGCACTTTTCATGGAAAAATGTGAATAATTAAAATTTCTAAAAATGAAATAAATGCCTTCTATACACCTCCAACATTCACTCTATAATGGAAGATTGTTGTTTTTCGCAATATTTTTGGAAATTTGGGCTCTTTTACTAACATTAACACTTGCGCTGAGGCATCTTTTATGCTCATTTCTTGTCTTTAATGATTTATTCTGGGTTTTATTTTGTTTATTTGATGAAAATGAACAACAATACACACCATGGAAACATTTTTGTTTGATTCGTGTCGAGTGAGATTTTCACGTAGAACCCAAAGGGGGGGCATATTGGCATTATGGCACTTTTCATGGAAAAATGTGAAAAATTAAAATTTCTAAAAATGAAATAAATGCCTTCTATACACCTTAAACATTCACTCTATAATGGAAGATTGTTGTTTTTCGCAATATTTTTTGGAAATTTGGGCTCTTTTACTAACATTAACACTTGCGCTGAGGCATCTTTTATGCTCATTTCTTGTCTTTAATGATTTATTCTGGGTTTTATTTTGTTTATTTGATGAAAATGAACAACAATACACACCATGGAAACATTTTTGTTTGATTCGTGTCGAGTGAGATTTTCACCTAGAACCCAAAGGGGGGGTATTGGCACTTTTCATGGGAAAATGTGAAAAATTAAAATTTCTAAAAATGAAATAAATGCCTTCTATACACCTCTAACATTCACTCTATAATGGAAGATTGTTGTTTTTGGCAATATTTTTGGAAATTTGGGCTCTTTTACTAACATTAACACTTGCGCTGAGGCATCTTTTATGCTCATTTCTTGTCTTTAATGATTTATTCTGGGTTTTTTTTTGTTTATTTGATGAAAATGAACAACAATACACACCATGGAAACATTTTTGTTTGATTCGTGTCGATTGAGATTTTCACGTAGAACCCAAAGGGGGGGGTATTGGCACTTTTCATGGAAAAATGTGAAAAATTAAAATTTCTAAAAATGAAATAAATGCCTTCTATACACCTTAAACATTCACTCTATAATGGAAGATTGTTGTTTTTCGCAGTATTTTTGGAAATTTGGGCTCTTTTACTAACATTAACACTTGCGCTGAGGCATCTTTTATGCTCATTTCTTGTCTTTATATTCTGGGTTTTATTTTGTTTATTTGATGAAATTGAACAACAATACACATCATGGAAACATTTTTGTTTGATTCGTGTCGAGTGAGATTTTCACCTAGAACCCAAAGTGGGGGTTTTGGCACTTTTTATGGAAAAATGTGAAAAATTAAAATTTCTAAAAATGAAATAAATGCCTTCTATACACCTCAAACATTCACTCTATAATGGAAGATTGTTGTTTTTCGCAATATTTTTGGAAATTTGGGCTCTTTTACTAACATTAACACTTGCGCTGAGGCATCTTTTATGCTCATTTCTTGTCTTTTATGATTTATTCTGGGTTTTATTTTGTTTATTTGAAGAAAATGAACAACAATACACATCATGGAAACATTTTTGTTTGATTCGTGTCGAGTGAGATTTTCACCTAGAACCCAAAGGGGGGGTATTGGCACTTTTTATGGAAAAATGTGAAAATTTAAAATTTCTAAAAATGAAATAAATGCATTCTATAGACCTCAAACATTCACTCTATAATGGAAGATTGTTGTTTTTCGCAATATTTTTGGAAATTTGGGCTCTTTTACTAACATTAACACTTGCGCTGAGGCATCTTTAATGCTCATTTCTTGTCTTTAATGATTTATTCTGGGTTTTATTTTGTTTATTTGAAAAAAATGAAGAACAATATACACCATGGAAACATTTTTGTTTGATTCGTGTCGAGTGAGATTTTCACCTAGAACCCAAAGGGGGGGTATTGGCACTTTTCATGGAAAAAAGTGAAAAATTAAAATTTCTAAAAATAAAATAAATGCCTTCTATACCCCTCAAACATTCACCCTATAATTGAAGATTGTTGTTTTTCGCAATATTTTTGGAAATTTGGGCTCTTTTACTAACATTAACACGTGCGCTGAGGCATCTTTTATGCTCATTTCTTGTCTTTAATGATTTATTCTGGGTTTTATTTTGTTTATTTGATGAAAATGAACAACAATACACACCATGGAAACATTTTTGTTTGATTCGTGTCGAGTGAGATTTTCACCTAGAACCCAAAGGGGGGGTATTGGCACTTTTCATGGAAAAATGTGAATAATTAAAATTTCTAAAAATGAAATAAATGCCTTCTATACACCTCCAACATTCACTCTATAATGGAAGATTGTTGTTTTTCGCAATATTTTTGGAAATTTGGGCTCTTTTACTAACATTAACACTTGCGCTGAGGCATCTTTTATGCTCATTTCTTGTCTTTAATGATTTATTCTGGGTTTTATTTTGTTTATTTGATGAAAATGAACAACAATACACACCATGGAAACATTTTTGTTTGATTCGTGTCGAGTGAGATTTTCACGTAGAACCCAAAGGGGGGGCATATTGGCATTATGGCACTTTTCATGGAAAAATGTGAAAAATTAAAATTTCTAAAAATGAAATAAATGCCTTCTATACACCTTAAACATTCACTCTATAATGGAAGATTGTTGTTTTTCGCAATATTTTTTGGAAATTTGGGCTCTTTTACTAACATTAACACTTGCGCTGAGGCATCTTTTATGCTCATTTCTTGTCTTTAATGATTTATTCTGGGTTTTATTTTGTTTATTTGATGAAAATGAACAACAATACACACCATGGAAACATTTTTGTTTGATTCGTGTCGAGTGAGATTTTCACCTAGAACCCAAAGGGGGGGTATTGGCACTTTTCATGGGAAAATGTGAAAAATTAAAATTTCTAAAAATGAAATAAATGCCTTCTATACACCTCTAACATTCACTCTATAATGGAAGATTGTTGTTTTTGGCAATATTTTTGGAAATTTGGGCTCTTTTACTAACATTAACACTTGCGCTGAGGCATCTTTTATGCTCATTTCTTGTCTTTAATGATTTATTCTGGGTTTTTTTTTGTTTATTTGATGAAAATGAACAACAATACACACCATGGAAACATTTTTGTTTGATTCGTGTCGAGTGAGATTTTCACGTAGAACCCAAAGGGGGGGGTATTGGCACTTTTCATGGAAAAATGTGAAAAATTAAAATTTCTAAAAATGAAATAAATGCCTTCTATACACCTTAAACATTCACTCTATAATGGAAGATTGTTGTTTTTCGCAGTATTTTTGGAAATTTGGGCTCTTTTACTAACATTAACACTTGCGCTGAGGCATCTTTTATGCTCATTTCTTGTCTTTATATTCTGGGTTTTATTTTGTTTATTTGATGAAATTGAACAACAATACACATCATGGAAACATTTTTGTTTGATTCGTGTCGAGTGAGATTTTCACCTAGAACCCAAAGTGGGGGTTTTGGCACTTTTTATGGAAAAATGTGAAAAATTAAAATTTCTAAAAATGAAATAAATGCCTTCTATACACCTCAAACATTCACTCTATAATGGAAGATTGTTGTTTTTCGCAATATTTTTGGAAATTTGGGCTCTTTTTAACATTAACACTTGCGCTGAGGCATCTTTTATGCTCATATCTTGTCTTTAATGATTTATTCTGGGTTTTATTTTGTTTATTTGATGAAAATGAAGAACAATACACACCATGGAAACATTTTTGTTTGTGTCGTGTCGAGTGAGATTTTCACGTAGAACCCAAAGGGGGGGGTATTGGCAATTTTCATGGAAAAATGTGAAAATTTAAAATTTCTAAAAATGAAATAAATGCATTCTATAGACCTCAAACATTCACTCTATAATGGAAGATTGTTGTTTTTCGCAATATTTTTGGAAATTTGGGCTCTTTTACTAACATTAACACTTGCGCTGAGGCATCTTTAATGCTCATTTCTTGTCTTTAATGATTTATTCTGGGTTTTATTTTGTTTATTTGAAGAAAATGAAGAACAATATACACCATGGAAACATTTTTGTTTGATTCGTGTCGAGTGAGATTTTCACCTAGAACCCAAAGGGGGGGTATTGGCACTTTTCATGGAAAAAAGTGAAAAATTAAAATTTCTAAAAATAAAATAAATGCCTTCTATACCCCTCAAACATTCACCCTATAATTGAAGATTGTTGTTTTTCGCAATATTTTTGGAAATTTGGGCTCTTTTACTAACATTAACACGTGCGCTGAGGCATCTTTTATGCTCATTTCTTGTCTTTAATGATTTATTCTGGGTTTTATTTTGTTTATTTGATGAAAATGAACAACAATACACACCATGGAAACATTTTTGTTTGATTCGTGTCGAGTGAGATTTTCCCCTAGAACCCAAAGGGGGGGGTATTGGAACTTTTCATGGAAAAATGTGAAAAATTAAAATTTCTAAAAATGAAATAAATGCCTTCTATACACCTCAAACATTCACTCTATAATGGAAGATTGTTGTTTTTCGCAATATTTTTGGAAATTTGGGCTCTTTTACTAACGTTAACACTTGCGCTGAGGCATCTTTTATGCTCATTTGTTGTCTTTAATGATTTATTCTGGGTTTTATTTTGTTTATTTGATGAAAATGAACAACAATACACACCATGGAAACATTTTTGTTTGATACGTGTCGAGTGAGATTTTCACCTAGAACCCAATGGGGGGGTTTTGGCACTTTCCATGGAAAAATGTGAAAAATTAAAATTTCTAAAAATGAAATAAATGCCTTCTTTACACCTCAAACATTCACTCTATAATGGAAGATTGTTGTTTTTCGCAATATTTTTGAAAATTTGGGCTCTTTTACTGACATTTATCCTTGCGCTGAGGCATCTTTTATGCTCATTTCTTGTCTTTAATGATTTATTCTGGGTTTTATTTTGTTTATTTGATGAAAATGAACAACAATACACATCATGGAAACAATTTTTTTTATTTGTGTCGAGTGAGATTTTCACCTAGAACCCACACGGGGGTTTTGGCACTTTCCATGGAAAAATGTGAAAAATTAAAATTTCTAAAAATGAAATAAATGCCTTCTATACACCTCAAACATTCACTCTAAAATGGAAGATTGTTGTTTTTCGCAATATTTTTGGAAATTTGGGCTCTTTTACTAACATGAACACTTGCGCTGAGGCATCTTTTATGCTCATTTCTTGTCTTTAATGATTTATTCTGGGTTTAATTTGTTTATTTGAAGAAAATGAACAACAATATACACCATGGAAACATTTTTGTTTGATTCGTGTCGAGTGAGATTTTCACGTAGAACCCAAAGGGGGGGTAATGGCACTTTTCATGGAAAAATGTGAAAAATTAAAATTTCTAAAAATGAAATAAATGCCTTCTATACACCTTAAACATTCACTCTATAATGGAAGATTGTTGTTTTTCGCAGTATTTTTGGAAATTTGGGCTCTTTTACTAACATTAACACGTGCGCTGAGGCATCTTTTATGCTCATTTCTTGTCTTTAATGATTTATTCTGGGTTTTTTTTTGTTTATTTGATGAAAATGAACAACAATACACACCATGGAAACATTTTTGTTTGATTCGTGTCGAGTGAGATTTTCACGTAGAACCCAAAGGGGGGGGTATTGGCACTTTTCATGGAAAAATGTGAAAAATTAAAATTTCTAAAAATGAAATAAATGCCTTCTATACACCTTAAACATTCACTCTATAATGGAAGATTGTTGTTTTTCGCAGTATTTTTGGAAATTTGGGCTCTTTTACTAACATTAACACTTGCGCTGAGGCATCTTTTATGCTCATTTCTTGTCTTTATATTCTGGGTTTTATTTTGTTTATTTGATGAAATTGAACAACAATACACATCATGGAAACATTTTTGTTTGATTCGTGTCGAGTGAGATTTTCACCTAGAACCCAAAGTGGGGGTTTTGGCACTTTTTATGGAAAAATGTGAAAAATTAAAATTTCTAAAAATGAAATAAATGCCTTCTATACACCTCAAACATTCACTCTATAATGGAAGATTGTTGTTTTTCGCAATATTTTTGGAAATTTGGGCTCTTTTACTAACATTAACACTTGCGCTGAGGCATCTTTTATGCTCATATCTTGTCTTTAATGATTTATTCTGGGTTTTATTTTGTTTATTTGATGAAAATGAACAACAATACACACCATGGAAACATTTTTGTTTGATTCGTGTCGAGTGAGATTTTCACGTAGAACCCAAAGGGGGGGCATATTGGCATTATGGCACTTTTCATGGAAAAATGTGAAAAATTAAAATTTCTAAAAATGAAATAAATGCCTTCTATACACCTTAAACATTCACTCTATAATGGAAGATTGTTGTTTTTCGCAATATTTTTTGGAAATTTGGGCTCTTTTACTAACATTAACACTTGCGCTGAGGCATCTTTTATGCTCATTTCTTGTCTTTAATGATTTATTCTGGGTTTTATTTTGTTTATTTGATGAAAATGAACAACAATACACACCATGGAAACATTTTTGTTTGATTCGTGTCGAGTGAGATTTTCACCTAGAACCCAAAGGGGGGGTATTGGCACTTTTCATGGGAAAATGTGAAAAATTAAAATTTCTAAAAATGAAATAAATGCCTTCTATACACCTCTAACATTCACTCTATAATGGAAGATTGTTGTTTTTGGCAATATTTTTGGAAATTTGGGCTCTTTTACTAACATTAACACTTGCGCTGAGGCATCTTTTATGCTCATTTCTTGTCTTTAATGATTTATTCTGGGTTTTTTTTTGTTTATTTGATGAAAATGAACAACAATACACACCATGGAAACATTTTTGTTTGATTCGTGTCGAGTGAGATTTTCACGTAGAACCCAAAGGGGGGGGTATTGGCACTTTTCATGGAAAAATGTGAAAAATTAAAATTTCTAAAAATGAAATAAATGCCTTCTATACACCTTAAACATTCACTCTATAATGGAAGATTGTTGTTTTTCGCAGTATTTTTGGAAATTTGGGCTCTTTTACTAACATTAACACTTGCGCTGAGGCATCTTTTATGCTCATTTCTTGTCTTTATATTCTGGGTTTTATTTTGTTTATTTGATGAAATTGAACAACAATACACATCATGGAAACATTTTTGTTTGATTCGTGTCGAGTGAGATTTTCACCTAGAACCCAAAGTGGGGGTTTTGGCACTTTTTATGGAAAAATGTGAAAAATTAAAATTTCTAAAAATGAAATAAATGCCTTCTATACACCTCAAACATTCACTCTATAATGGAAGATTGTTGTTTTTCGCAATATTTTTGGAAATTTGGGCTCTTTTTAACATTAACACTTGCGCTGAGGCATCTTTTATGCTCATATCTTGTCTTTAATGATTTATTCTGGGTTTTATTTTGTTTATTTGATGAAAATGAAGAACAATACACACCATGGAAACATTTTTGTTTGTGTCGTGTCGAGTGAGATTTTCACGTAGAACCCAAAGGGGGGGGTATTGGCAATTTTCATGGAAAAATGTGAAAATTTAAAATTTCTAAAAATGAAATAAATGCATTCTATAGACCTCAAACATTCACTCTATAATGGAAGATTGTTGTTTTTCGCAATATTTTTGGAAATTTGGGCTCTTTTACTAACATTAACACTTGCGCTGAGGCATCTTTAATGCTCATTTCTTGTCTTTAATGATTTATTCTGGGTTTTATTTTGTTTATTTGAAGAAAATGAAGAACAATATACACCATGGAAACATTTTTGTTTGATTCGTGTCGAGTGAGATTTTCACCTAGAACCCAAAGGGGGGGTATTGGCACTTTTCATGGAAAAAAGTGAAAAATTAAAATTTCTAAAAATAAAATAAATGCCTTCTATACCCCTCAAACATTCACCCTATAATTGAAGATTGTTGTTTTTCGCAATATTTTTGGAAATTTGGGCTCTTTTACTAACATTAACACGTGCGCTGAGGCATCTTTTATGCTCATTTCTTGTCTTTAATGATTTATTCTGGGTTTTATTTTGTTTATTTGATGAAAATGAACAACAATACACACCATGGAAACATTTTTGTTTGATTCGTGTCGAGTGAGATTTTCCCCTAGAACCCAAAGGGGGGGGTATTGGAACTTTTCATGGAAAAATGTGAAAAATTAAAATTTCTAAAAATGAAATAAATGCCTTCTATACACCTCAAACATTCACTCTATAATGGAAGATTGTTGTTTTTCGCAATATTTTTGGAAATTTGGGCTCTTTTACTAACGTTAACACTTGCGCTGAGGCATCTTTTATGCTCATTTGTTGTCTTTAATGATTTATTCTGGGTTTTATTTTGTTTATTTGATGAAAATGAACAACAATACACACCATGGAAACATTTTTGTTTGATACGTGTCGAGTGAGATTTTCACCTAGAACCCAATGGGGGGGTTTTGGCACTTTCCATGGAAAAATGTGAAAAATTAAAATTTCTAAAAATGAAATAAATGCCTTCTTTACACCTCAAACATTCACTCTATAATGGAAGATTGTTGTTTTTCGCAATATTTTTGAAAATTTGGGCTCTTTTACTGACATTTATCCTTGCGCTGAGGCATCTTTTATGCTCATTTCTTGTCTTTAATGATTTATTCTGGGTTTTATTTTGTTTATTTGATGAAAATGAACAACAATACACATCATGGAAACAATTTTTTTTATTTGTGTCGAGTGAGATTTTCACCTAGAACCCACACGGGGGTTTTGGCACTTTCCATGGAAAAATGTGAAAAATTAAAATTTCTAAAAATGAAATAAATGCCTTCTATACACCTCAAACATTCACTCTAAAATGGAAGATTGTTGTTTTTCGCAATATTTTTGGAAATTTGGGCTCTTTTACTAACATGAACACTTGCGCTGAGGCATCTTTTATGCTCATTTCTTGTCTTTAATGATTTATTCTGGGTTTAATTTGTTTATTTGAAGAAAATGAACAACAATATACACCATGGAAACATTTTTGTTTGATTCGTGTCGAGTGAGATTTTCACGTAGAACCCAAAGGGGGGGTAATGGCACTTTTCATGGAAAAATGTGAAAAATTAAAATTTCTAAAAATGAAATAAATGCCTTCTATACACCTTAAACATTCACTCTATAATGGAAGATTGTTGTTTTTCGCAGTATTTTTGGAAATTTGGGCTCTTTTACTAACATTAACACGTGCGCTGAGGCATCTTTTATGCTCATTTCTTGTCTTTAATGATTTATTCTGGGTTTTTTTTTGTTTATTTGATGAAAATGAACAACAATACACACCATGGAAACATTTTTGTTTGATTCGTGTCGAGTGAGATTTTCACGTAGAACCCAAAGGGGGGGGTATTGGCACTTTTCATGGAAAAATGTGAAAAATTAAAATTTCTAAAAATGAAATAAATGCCTTCTATACACCTTAAACATTCACTCTATAATGGAAGATTGTTGTTTTTCGCAGTATTTTTGGAAATTTGGGCTCTTTTACTAACATTAACACTTGCGCTGAGGCATCTTTTATGCTCATTTCTTGTCTTTATATTCTGGGTTTTATTTTGTTTATTTGATGAAATTGAACAACAATACACATCATGGAAACATTTTTGTTTGATTCGTGTCGAGTGAGATTTTCACCTAGAACCCAAAGTGGGGGTTTTGGCACTTTTTATGGAAAAATGTGAAAAATTAAAATTTCTAAAAATGAAATAAATGCCTTCTATACACCTCAAACATTCACTCTATAATGGAAGATTGTTGTTTTTCGCAATATTTTTGGAAATTTGGGCTCTTTTACTAACATTAACACTTGCGCTGAGGCATCTTTTATGCTCATATCTTGTCTTTAATGATTTATTCTGGGTTTTATTTTGTTTATTTGATGAAATTGAACAACAATACACATCATGGAAACATTTTTGTTTGATTCGTGTCGAGTGAGATTTTCACCTAGAACCCAAAGGGGGGGTATTGGCACTTTTTATGGAAAAATGTGAAAATTTAAAATTTCTAAAAATGAAATAAATGCATTCTATAGACCTCAAACATTCACTCTATAATGGAAGATTGTTGTTTTTCGCAATATTTTTGGAAATTTGGGCTCTTTTACTAACATTAACACTTGCGCTGAGGCATCTTTAATGCTCATTTCTTGTCTTTAATGATTTATTCTGGGTTTTATTTTGTTTATTTGAAGAAAATGAAGAACAATATACACCATGGAAACATTTTTGTTTGATTCGTGTCGAGTGAGATTTTCACCTAGAACCCAAAGGGGGGGTATTGGCACTTTTCATGGAAAAAAGTGAAAAATTAAAATTTCTAAAAATAAAATAAATGCCTTCTATACCCCTCAAACATTCACCCTATAATTGAAGATTGTTGTTTTTCGCAATATTTTTGGAAATTTGGGCTCTTTTACTAACATTAACACGTGCGCTGAGGCATCTTTTATGCTCATTTCTTGTCTTTAATGATTTATTCTGGGTTTTATTTTGTTTATTTGATGAAAATGAACAACAATACACACCATGGAAACATTTTTGTTTGATTCGTGTCGAGTGAGATTTTCCCCTAGAACCCAAAGGGGGGGGTATTGGAACTTTTCATGGAAAAATGTGAAAAATTAAAATTTCTAAAAATGAAATAAATGCCTTCTATACACCTCAAACATTCACTCTATAATGGAAGATTGTTGTTTTTCGCAATATTTTTGGAAATTTGGGCTCTTTTACTAACGTTAACACTTGCGCTGAGGCATCTTTTATGCTCATTTGTTGTCTTTAATGATTTATTCTGGGTTTTATTTTGTTTATTTGATGAAAATGAACAACAATACACACCATGGAAACATTTTTGTTTGATACGTGTCGAGTGAGATTTTCACCTAGAACCCAATGGGGGGGTTTTGGCACTTTCCATGGAAAAATGTGAAAAATTAAAATTTCTAAAAATGAAATAAATGCCTTCTTTACACCTCAAACATTCATTCTATAATGGAAGATTGTTGTTTTTCGCAATATTTTTGAAAATTTGGGCTCTTTTACTGACATTTATCCTTGCGCTGAGGCATCTTTTATGCTCATTTCTTGTCTTTAATGATTTATTCTGGGTTTTATTTTGTTTATTTGATGAAAATGAACAACAATACACATCATGGAAACAATTTTTTTTTATTTGTGTCGAGTGAGATTTTCACCTAGAACCCACACGGGGGTTTTGGCACTTTCCATGGAAAAATGTGAAAAATTAAAATTTCTAAAAATGAAATAAATGCCTTCTATACACCTCAAACATTCACTCTAAAATGGAAGATTGTTGTTTTTCGCAATATTTTTGGAAATTTGGGCTCTTTTACTAACATGAACACTTGCGCTGAGGCATCTTTTATGCTCATTTCTTGTCTTTAATGATTTATTCTGGGTTTAATTTGTTTATTTGAAGAAAATGAACAACAATATACACCATGGAAACATTTTTGTTTGATTCGTGTCGAGTGAGATTTTCACGTAGAACCCAAAGGGGGGGTAATGGCACTTTTCATGGAAAAATGTGAAAAATTAAAATTTCCAAAAATGAAATAAATGCCTTCTATACACCTTAAACATTCACTCTATAATGGAAGATTGTTGTTTTTCGCAGTATTTTTGGAAATTTGGGCTCTTTTACTAACATTAACACGTGCGCTGAGGCATCTTTTATGCTCATTTCTTGTCTTTAATGATTTATTCTGGGTTTTTTTTTGTTTATTTGATGAAAATGAACAACAATACACACCATGGAAACATTTTTGTTTGATTCGTGTCGAGTGAGATTTTCACGTAGAACCCAAAGGGGGGGGTATTGGCACTTTTCATGGAAAAATGTGAAAAATTAAAATTTCTAAAAATGAAATAAATGCCTTCTATACACCTTAAACATTCACTCTATAATGGAAGATTGTTGTTTTTCGCAGTATTTTTGGAAATTTGGGCTCTTTTACTAACATTAACACTTGCGCTGAGGCATCTTTTATGCTCATTTCTTGTCTTTATATTCTGGGTTTTATTTTGTTTATTTGATGAAATTGAACAACAATACACATCATGGAAACATTTTTGTTTGATTCGTGTCGAGTGAGATTTTCACCTAGAACCCAAAGTGGGGGTTTTGGCACTTTTTATGGAAAAATGTGAAAAATTAAAATTTCTAAAAATGAAATAAATGCCTTCTATACACCTCAAACATTCACTCTATAATGGAAGATTGTTGTTTTTCGCAATATTTTTGGAAATTTGGGCTCTTTTACTAACATTAACACTTGCGCTGAGGCATCTTTTATGCTCATATCTTGTCTTTAATGATTTATTCTGGGTTTTATTTTGTTTATTTGATGAAAATGAAGAACAATACACACCATGGAAACATTTTTGTTTGTGTCGTGTCGAGTGAGATTTTCACGTAGAACCCAAAGGGGGGGTATTGGCACTTTTTATGGAAAAATGTGAAAATTTAAAATTTCTAAAAATGAAATAAATGCATTCTATAGACCTCAAACATTCACTCTATAATGGAAGATTGTTGTTTTTCGCAATATTTTTGGAAATTTGGGCTCTTTTACTAACATTAACACTTGCGCTGAGGCATCTTTTATGCTCATATCTTGTCTTTAATGATTTATTCTGGGTTTTATTTTGTTTATTTGATGAAAATGAAGAACAATACACACCATGGAAACATTTTTGTTTGTGTCGTGTCGAGTGAGATTTTCACGTAGAACCCAAAGGGGGGGGTATTGGCACTTTTCATGGAAAAAAGTGAAAAATTAAAATTTCTAAAAATAAAATAAATGCCTTCTATACCCCTCAAACATTCACCCTATAATTGAAGATTGTTGTTTTTCGCAATATTTTTGGAAATTTGGGCTCTTTTACTAACATTAACACGTGCGCTGAGGCATCTTTTATGCTCATTTCTTGTCTTTAATGATTTATTCTGGGTTTTATTTTGTTTATTTGATGAAAATGAACAACAATACACACCATGGAAACATTTTTGTTTGATTCGTGTCGAGAGAGATTTTCCCCTAGAACCCAAAGGGGGGGGTATTGGAACTTTTCATGGAAAAATGTGAAAAATTAAAATTTCTAAAAATGAAATAAATGCCTTCTATACACCTCAAACATTCACTCTATAATGGAAGATTGTTGTTTTTCGCAATATTTTTGGAAATTTGGGCTCTTTTACTAACGTTAACACTTGCGCTGAGGCATCTTTTATGCTCATTTCTTGTCTTTAATGATTTATTCTGGGTTTTATTTTGTTTATTTGATGAAAATGAACAACAATACACACCATGGAAACATTTTTGTTTGATACGTGTCGAGTGAGATTTTCACCTAGAACCCAATGGGGGGGTTTTGGCACTTTCCATGGAAAAATGTGAAAAATTAAAATTTCTAAAAATGAAATAAATGCCTTCTTTACACCTCAAACATTCACTCTATAATGGAAGATTGTTGTTTTTCGCAATATTTTTGAAAATTTGGGCTCTTTTACTGACATTTATCCTTGCGCTGAGGCATCTTTTATGCTCATTTCTTGTCTTTAATGATTTATTCTGGGTTTTATTTTGTTTATTTGATGAAAATGAACAACAATACACATCATGGAAACAATTTTTTTTTATTTGTGTCGAGTGAGATTTTCACCTAGAACCCACACGGGGGTTTTGGCACTTTCCATGGAAAAATGTGAAAAATTAAAATTTCTAAAAATGAAATAAATGCCTTCTATACACCTCAAACATTTACTCTAAAATGGAAGATTGTTGTTTTTCGCAATATTTTTGGAAATTTGGGCTCTTTTACTAACATGAACACTTGCGCTGAGGCATCTTTTATGCTCATTTCTTGTCTTTAATGATTTATTCTGGGTTTAATTTGTTTATTTGAAGAAAATGAACAACAATATACACCATGGAAACATTTTTGTTTGATTCGTGTCGAGTGAGATTTTCACGTAGAACCCAAAGGGGGGGTAATGGCACTTTTCATGGAAAAATGTGAAAAATTAAAATTTCTAAAAATGAAATAAATGCCTTCTATACACCTTAAACATTCACTCTATAATGGAAGATTGTTGTTTTTCGCAGTATTTTTGGAAATTTGGGCTCTTTTACTAACATTAACACTTGCGCTGAGGCATCTTTTATGCTCATTTCTTGTCTTTATATTCTGGGTTTTATTTTGTTTATTTGATGAAATTGAACAACAATACACATCATGGAAACATTTTTGTTTGATTCGTGTCGAGTGAGATTTTCACCTAGAACCCAAAGTGGGGGTTTTGGCACTTTTTATGGAAAAATGTGAAAAATTAAAATTTCTAAAAATGAAATAAATGCCTTCTATACACCTCAAACATTTACTCTATAATGGAAGATTGTTGTTTTTCGCAATATTTTTGAAAATTTGGGCTCTTTTACTAACATTAACACTTGCGCTGAGGCATCTTTTATGCTCATATCTTGTCTTTAATGATTTATTCTGGGTTTTATTTTGTTTATTTGATGAAAATGAACAACAATACACACCATGGAAACATTTTTGTTTGATTCGTGTCGGGTGAGATTTTCACGTAGAACCCAAAGGGGGGGGTATTGGCACTTTTCATGGAAAAATGAGAAAAATTAAAATTTCTAAAAATGAAATAAATGCCTTCTATACACCTTAAACATTCACTCTATAATGGAAGATTGTTGTTTTTCGCAATATTTTTGGAAATTTGGGCTCTTTTACTAACATTAACACGTGCGCTGAGGCATCTTTTATGCTCATTTCTTGTCTTTATATTCTGGGTTTTATTTTGTTTATTTGATGAAATTGAACAACAATACACATCATGGAAACATTTTTGTTTGATTCGTGTCGAGTGAGATTTTCACCTAGAACCCAAAGGGGGGGTATTGGCACTTTTTATGGAAAAATGTGAAAAATTAAAATTTCTAAAAATGAAATAAATGCCTTCTATACACCTCAAACATTCACTCTATAATGGAAGATTGTTGTTTTTCGCAATATTTTTGGAAATTTGGGCTCTTTTACTAACATTAACACTTACGCTGAGGCATCTTTTATGCTCATTTCTTGTCTTTAATGATTTATTCTGGGTTTTATTTTGTTTATTTGATGAAAATGAACAACAATACACACCATGGAAACATTTTTGTTTGATTCGTGTCGAGTGAGATTTTCACCTAGAACCCAAAGGGGGGGGTATTGGCACTTTTCATGGAAAAATGTGAAAAATTAAAATTTCTAAAAATGAAATAAATGCCTTCTATACACCTTAAACATTCACTCTATAATGGAAGATTGTTGTTTTTCGCAGTATTTTTGGAAATTTGGGCTCTTTTACTAACATTAACACTTGCGCTGAGGCATCTTTTATGCTCATTTCTTGTCTTTATATTCTGGGTTTTATTTTGTTTATTTGATGAAATTGAACAACAATACACATCATGGAAACATTTTTGTTTGATTCGTGTCGAGTGAGATTTTCACCTAGAACCCAAAGTGGGGGTTTTGGCACTTTTTATGGAAAAATGTGAAAAATTAAAATTTCTAAAAATGAAATAAATGCCTTCTATACACCTCAAACATTCACTCTATAATGGAAGATTGTTGTTTTTCGCAATATTTTTGGAAATTTGGGCTCTTTTACTAACATTAACACTTGCGCTGAGGCATCTTTTATGCTCATATCTTGTCTTTAATGATTTATTCTGGGTTTTATTTTGTTTATTTGATGAAAATGAAGAACAATACACACCATGGAAACATTTTTGTTTGTGTCGTGTCGAGTGAGATTTTCACGTAGAACCCAAAGGGGGGGTATTGGCACTTTTTATGGAAAAATGTGAAAATTTAAAATTTCTAAAAATGAAATAAATGCATTCTATAGACCTCAAACATTCACTCTATAATGGAAGATTGTTGTTTTTCGCAATATTTTTGGAAATTTGGGCTCTTTTACTAACATTAACACTTGCGCTGAGGCATCTTTTATGCTCATATCTTGTCTTTAATGATTTATTCTGGGTTTTATTTTGTTTATTTGATGAAAATGAAGAACAATACACACCATGGAAACATTTTTGTTTGTGTCGTGTCGAGTGAGATTTTCACGTAGAACCCAAAGGGGGGGGTATTGGCACTTTTCATGGAAAAAAGTGAAAAATTAAAATTTCTAAAAATAAAATAAATGCCTTCTATACCCCTCAAACATTCACCCTATAATTGAAGATTGTTGTTTTTCGCAATATTTTTGGAAATTTGGGCTCTTTTACTAACATTAACACGTGCGCTGAGGCATCTTTTATGCTCATTTCTTGTCTTTAATGATTTATTCTGGGTTTTATTTTGTTTATTTGATGAAAATGAACAACAATACACACCATGGAAACATTTTTGTTTGATTCGTGTCGAGTGAGATTTTCCCCTAGAACCCAAAGGGGGGGGTATTGGAACTTTTCATGGAAAAATGTGAAAAATTAAAATTTCTAAAAATGAAATAAATGCCTTCTATACACCTCAAACATTCACTCTATAATGGAAGATTGTTGTTTTTCGCAATATTTTTGGAAATTTGGGCTCTTTTACTAACGTTAACACTTGCGCTGAGGCATCTTTTATGCTCATTTCTTGTCTTTAATGATTTATTCTGGGTTTTATTTTGTTTATTTGATGAAAATGAACAACAATACACACCATGGAAACATTTTTGTTTGATACGTGTCGAGTGAGATTTTCACCTAGAACCCAATGGGGGGGTTTTGGCACTTTCCATGGAAAAATGTGAAAAATTAAAATTTCTAAAAATGAAATAAATGCCTTCTTTACACCTCAAACATTCACTCTATAATGGAAGATTGTTGTTTTTCGCAATATTTTTGAAAATTTGGGCTCTTTTACTGACATTTATCCTTGCGCTGAGGCATCTTTTATGCTCATTTCTTGTCTTTAATGATTTATTCTGGGTTTTATTTTGTTTATTTGATGAAAATGAACAACAATACACATCATGGAAACAATTTTTTTTTATTTGTGTCGAGTGAGATTTTCACCTAGAACCCACACGGGGGTTTTGGCACTTTCCATGGAAAAATGTGAAAAATTAAAATTTCTAAAAATGAAATAAATGCCTTCTATACACCTCAAACATTTACTCTAAAATGGAAGATTGTTGTTTTTCGCAATATTTTTGGAAATTTGGGCTCTTTTACTAACATGAACACTTGCGCTGAGGCATCTTTTATGCTCATTTCTTGTCTTTAATGATTTATTCTGGGTTTAATTTGTTTATTTGAAGAAAATGAACAACAATATACACCATGGAAACATTTTTGTTTGATTCGTGTCGAGTGAGATTTTCACGTAGAACCCAAAGGGGGGGTAATGGCACTTTTCATGGAAAAATGTGAAAAATTAAAATTTCTAAAAATGAAATAAATGCCTTCTATACACCTTAAACATTCACTCTATAATGGAAGATTGTTGTTTTTCGCAGTATTTTTGGAAATTTGGGCTCTTTTACTAACATTAACACTTGCGCTGAGGCATCTTTTATGCTCATTTCTTGTCTTTATATTCTGGGTTTTATTTTGTTTATTTGATGAAATTGAACAACAATACACATCATGGAAACAT
Organism: Hetaerina americana; assembly: GCF_022747635.1. Lineage (NCBI taxonomy): Eukaryota > Metazoa > Arthropoda > Insecta > Odonata > Calopterygidae > Hetaerina > Hetaerina americana. Next base: position 22,292 of record NW_027287600.1, read on the forward strand.
TTTTGTTTGATTCGTGTCGAGTGAGATTTTCACCTAGAACCCAAAGTGGGGGTTTTGGCACTTTTTATGGAAAAATGTGAAAAATTAAAATTTCTAAAAATGAAATAAATGCCTTCTATACACCTCAAACATTTACTCTATAATGGAAGATTGTTGTTTTTCGCAATATTTTTGAAAATTTGGGCTCTTTTACTAACATTAACACTTGCGCTGAGGCATCTTTTATGCTCATATCTTGTCTTTAATGATTTATTCTGGGTTTTATTTTGTTTATTTGATGAAAATGAACAACAATACACACCATGGAAACATTTTTGTTTGATTCGTGTCGGGTGAGATTTTCACGTAGAACCCAAAGGGGGGGGTATTGGCACTTTTCATGGAAAAATGAGAAAAATTAAAATTTCTAAAAATGAAATAAATGCCTTCTATACACCTTAAACATTCACTCTATAATGGAAGATTGTTGTTTTTCGCAATATTTTTGGAAATTTGGGCTCTTTTACTAACATTAACACGTGCGCTGAGGCATCTTTTATGCTCATTTCTTGTCTTTATATTCTGGGTTTTATTTTGTTTATTTGATGAAATTGAACAACAATACACATCATGGAAACATTTTTGTTTGATTCGTGTCGAGTGAGATTTTCACCTAGAACCCAAAGGGGGGGTATTGGCACTTTTTATGGAAAAATGTGAAAAATTAAAATTTCTAAAAATGAAATAAATGCCTTCTATACACCTCAAACATTCACTCTATAATGGAAGATTGTTGTTTTTCGCAATATTTTTGGAAATTTGGGCTCTTTTACTAACATTAACACTTACGCTGAGGCATCTTTTATGCTCATTTCTTGTCTTTAATGATTTATTCTGGGTTTTATTTTGTTTATTTGATGAAAATGAACAACAATACACACCATGGAAACATTTTTGTTTGATTCGTGTCGAGTGAGATTTTCACCTAGAACCCAAAGGGGGGGTATTGGCACTTTTCATGGAAAAATAAGAATAATTAAAATTTCTAAAAATGAAATAAATGCCTTCTATACACCTCCAACATTCACTCTATAATGGAAGATTGTTGTTTTTCGCAATATTTTTGGAAATTTGGGCTCTTTTACTAACATTAACACTTGCGTTGAGGCATCTTTTATGCTCATTTCTTGTCTTTAATGATTTATTCTGGGTTTTATTTTGTTTATTTGATGAAAATGAACAACAATACACACCATGGAAACATTTTTGTTTGATTCGTGTCGAGTGAGATTTTCACGTAGAACCCAAAGGGGGGGCATATTGGCATTATGGCACTTTTCATGGAAAAATGTGAAAAATTAAAATTTCTAAAAATGAAATAAATGCCTTCTATACACCTTAAACATTCACTCTATAATGGAAGATTGTTGTTTTTCGCAATATTTTTGGAAATTTGGGCTCTTTTACTAACATTAACACTTGCGCTGAGGCATCTTTTATGCTCATTTCTTGTCTTTAATGATTTATTCTGGGTTTTATTTTGTTTATTTGATGAAAATGAACAACAATACACACCATGGAAACATTTTTGTTTGATTCGTGTCGAGTGAGATTTTCACCTAGAACCCAAAGGGGGGGTATTGGCACTTTTCATGGAAAAATGTGAAAAATTAAAATTTCTAAAAATGAAATAAATGCCTTCTATACACCTCTAACATTCACTCTATAATGGAAGATTGTTGTTTTTGGCAATATTTTTGGAAATTTGGGCTCTTTTACTAACATTAACACTTGCGCTGAGGCATCTTTTATGCTCATTTCTTGTCTTTAATGATTTATTCTGGGTTTTTTTTTGTTTATTTGATGAAAATGAACAACAATACACACCATGGAAACATTTTTGTTTGATTCGTGTCGAGTGAGATTTTCACGTAGAACCCAAAGGGGGGGGTATTGGCACTTTTCATGGAAAAATGTGAAAAATTAAAATTTCTAAAAATGAAATAAATGCCTTCTATACACCTTAAACATTCACTCTATAATGGAAGATTGTTGTTTTTCGCAGTATTTTTGGAAATTTGGGCTCTTTTACTAACATTAACACTTGCGCTGAGGCATCTTTTATGCTCATTTCTTGTCTTTATATTCTGGGTTTTATTTTGTTTATTTGATGAAATTGAACAACAATACACATCATGGAAACATTTTTGTTTGATTCGTGTCGAGTGAGATTTTCACCTAGAACCCAAAGTGGGGGTTTTGGCACTTTTTATGGAAAAATGTGAAAAATTAAAATTTCTAAAAATGAAATAAATGCCTTCTATACACCTCAAACATTCACTCTATAATGGAAGATTGTTGTTTTTCGCAATATTTTTGGAAATTTGGGCTCTTTTACTAACATTAACACTTGCGCTGAGGCATCTTTTATGCTCATATCTTGTCTTTAATGATTTATTCTGGGTTTTATTTTGTTTATTTGATGAAAATGAACAACAATACACACCATGGAAACATTTTTGTTTGTGTCGTGTCGAGTGAGATTTTCACGTAGAACCCAAAGGGGGGGGTATTGGCAATTTTCATGGAAAAATGTGAAAAATTAAAATTTCTAAAAATGAAATAAATGCCTTCTATACACCTTAAACATTCACTCTATAATGGAAGATTGTTGTTTTTCGCAATATTTTTGGAAATTTGGGCTCTTTTACTAACATTAACACGTGCGCTGAGGCATCTTTTATGCTCATTTCTTGTCTTTATATTCTGGGTTTTATTTTGTTTATTTGATGAAATTGAACAACAATACACATCATGGAAACATTTTTGTTTGATTCGTGTCGAGTGAGATTTTCACCTAGAACCCAAAGGGGGGTATTGGCACTTTTTATGGAAAAATGTGAAAATTTAAAATTTCTAAAAATGAAATAAATGCATTCTATAGACCTCAAACATTCACTCTATAATGGAAGATTGTTGTTTTTCGCAATATTTTTGGAAATTTGGGCTCTTTTACTAACATTAACACTTGCGCTGAGGCATCTTTAATGCTCATTTCTTGTCTTTAATGATTTATTCTGGGTTTTCTTTTGTTTATTTGAAGAAAATGAAGAACAATATACACCATGGAAACATTTTTGTTTGATTCGTGTCGAGTGAGATTTTCACCTAGAACCCAAAGGGGGGGGTATTGGCACTTTTCATGGAAAAAAGTGAAAAATTAAAATTTCTAAAAATAAAATAAATGCCTTCTATACCCCTCAAACATTCACCCTATAATTGAAGATTGTTGTTTTTCGCAATATTTTTGGAAATTTGGGCTCTTTTACTAACATTAACACGTGCGCTGAGGCATCTTTTATGCTCATTTCTTGTCTTTAATGATTTATTCTGGGTTTTATTTTGTTTATTTGATGAAAATGAACAACAATACACACCATGGAAACATTTTTGTTTGATTCGTGTCGAGTGAGATTTTCCCCTAGAACCCAAAGGGGGGGGTATTGGAACTTTTCATGGAAAAATGTGAAAAATTAAAATTTCTAAAAATGAAATAAATGCCTTCTATACACCTCAAACATTCACTCTATAATGGAAGATTGTTGTTTTTCGCAATATTTTTGGAAATTTGGGCTCTTTTACTATCGTTAACACTTGCGCTGAGGCATCTTTTTTGCTCATTTCTTGTCTTTAATGATTTATTCTGGGTTTTATTTTGTTTATTTGATGAAAATGAACAACAATACACACCATGGAAACATTTTTGTTTGATACGTGTCGAGTGAGATTTTCACCTAGAACCCAATGGGGGGGTTTTGGCACTTTCCATGGAAAAATGTGAAAAATTAAAATTTCTAAAAATGAAATAAATGCCTTCTTTACACCTCAAACATTCACTCTATAATGGAAGATTGTTGTTTTTCGCAATATTTTTGAAAATTTGGGCTCTTTTACTGACATTTATCCTTGCGCTGAGGCATCTTTTATGCTCATTTCTTGTCTTTAATGATTTATTCTGGGTTTTATTTTGTTTATTTGATGAAAATGAACAACAATACACATCATGGAAACAATTTTTTTTTATTTGTGTCGAGTGAGATTTTCACCTAGAACCCACACGGGGGTTTTGGCACTTTCCATGGAAAAATGTGAAAAATTAAAATTTCTAAAAATGTAATAAATGCCTTCTATACACCTCAAACATTCACTCTAAAATGGAAGATTGTTGTTTTTCGCAATATTTTTGGAAATTTGGGCTCTTTTACTAACATTAACACTTGCGCTGAGGCATCTTTTATGCTCATTTCTTGTCTTTATATTCTGGGTTTTATTTTGTTTATTTGATGAAAATGAACAACAATACACACCATGGAAACATTTTTGTTTGATTCGTGTCGAGTGAGATTTTCACCTAGAACCCAAAGTGGGGATATTGGCACTTTTCATGGAAAAATGTGAAAAATTAAAATTTCTAAAAATGTAATAAATGCCTTCTATACACCTCAAACATTCACTCTAAAATGGAAGATTGTTGTTTTTCGCAATATTTTTGGAAATTTGGGCTCTTTTACTAACATTAACACTTGCGCTGAGGCATCTTTTATGCTCATTTCTTGTCTTTTATGATTTATTCTGGGTTTTATTTTGTTTATTTGAAGAAAATGAACAACAATATACACCATGGAAACATTTTTGTTTGATTCGTGTCGAGTGAGATTTTCACCTAGAACCCAAAGGGGGGGTATTGGCACTTTTCATGGAAAAATGTGAAAAATTAAAATTTCTAAAAATGAAATAAATGCCTTCTAAACACCTCAAACATTCACTCTATAATGGAAGATTGTTGTTTTTCGCAATATTTTTGGAAATTTCGGCTCTTTTACTAACATTAACACTTGCGCTGAGGCATCTTTTATGCTCATTTCTTGTCTTTAATGATTTATTCTGGGTTTTATTTTGTTTATTTGATGAAAATGAACAACAATACACACCATGGAAACATTTTTGTTTGATTCGTGTCGAGTGAGATTTTCACCTAGAACCCAAAGTGGGGGGTATTGGAACTTTTCATGGAAAAATGTGAAAAATTAAAATTTCTAAAAATGAAATAAATGCCTTCTATACACCTCCAACATTCACTCTATAATGGAAGATTGTTGTTTTTCGCAATATTTTTGGAAATTGGGGCTCTTTTACTAACATTAACACTTGCGCTGAGGCATCTTTTATGCTCATTTCTTGTCTTTAATGATTTATTCTGGGTTTTATTTTGTTTATTTGATGAAAATGAACAACAATACACACCATGGAAACATTTTTGTTTGATTCGTGTCGAGTGAGATTTTCACGTAGAACCCAAAGGGGGGGTATCGGCACTTTTCATGGAAAAATGTGAAAAATTAAAATTTCTAAAAATGAAATAAATGCCTTCTATACACCTTAAACATTCACTCTAAAATGGAAGATTGTTGTTTTTCGCAATATTTTTGGAAATTTGGGCTCTTTTACTAACATTAACACTTGCGCTGAGGCATCTTTTATGCTCATTTCTTGTCTTTAATGATTTATTCTGGGTTTTATTTTGTTTATTTGATGAAAATGAACAACAATACACGCCATGGAAACATTTTTGTTTGATTCGTGTCGAGTGAGATTTTCACCTAGAACCCAAAGGGGGGGTATTGGCACTTTTCATGGAAAAATGTGAAAAATTAAAATTTCTAAAAATGAAATAAATGCCTTCTATACACCTCTAACATTCACTCTATAATGGAAGATTGTTGTTTTTCGCAATATTTTTGGAAATTTGGGCTCTTTTAGTAACATTAACACTTGCGCTGAGCCATCTTTTATGCTCATTTCTTGTCTTTAATGATTTATTCTGGGTTTTATTTTGTTTATTTGATGAAAATGAACAACAATACACACCATGGAAACATTTTTGTTTGATTCGTGTCGAGTGAGATTTTCACGTAGAACCCAAAGGGGGGGTATTGGCACTTTTCATGGAAAAATGTGAAAAATTAAAATTTCTAAAAATGAAATAAATGCCTTCTATACACCTCTAACATTCACTCTATAATGGAAGATTGTTGTTTTTCGCAATATTTTTGGAAATTTGGGCTCTTTTACTAACATTAACTCTTGCGCTGAGGCATCTTTTATGCTCATTTCTTGTCTTTAATGATTTATTCTGGGTTTTATTTTGTTTATTTGATGAAAATGAACAACAATACACACCATGGAAACATTTTTGTTTGATTCGTGTCGAGTGAGATTTTCACGTAGAACCCAAAGGGGGGGTATTGGCACTTTTCATGGAAAAATGTGAAAAATTAAAATTTCTAAAAATGAAATAAATGCCTTCTATACACCTCAAACATTCACTCTAAAATGGAAGATTGTTGTTTTTCGCAATATTTTTGGAAATTTGGGCTCTTTTACTAACATTAACACTTGCGCTGAGGCATCTTTTATGCTCATTTCTTGTCTTTAATGATTTATTCTGGGTTTTATTTTGTTTATTTGAAGAAAATGAACAACAATATACACCATGGAAACATTTTTGTTTGATTCGTGTCGAGTGAGATTTTCACCTAGAACCCAAAGGGGGGGTATTGGCACTTTTCATGGAAAAATGTGAAAAATTAAAATTTCTAAAAATGAAATAAATGCCTTCTATACACCTTAAACATTCACTCTATAATGGAAGATTGTTGTTTTTCGCAGTATTTTTGGAAATTTGGGCTCTTTTACTAACATTAACACTTGCGCTGAGGCATCTCTTATGCTCATTTCTTGTCTTTATATTCTGGGTTTTATTTTGTTTATTTGAAGAAAATGAACAACAATATACACCATGGAAACATTTTTGTTTGATTCGTGTCGAGTGAGATTTTCACGTAGAACCCAAAGGGGGGGGTATTGGCACTTTTCATGGAAAAATGTGAAAAATTAAAATTTCTAAAAATGAAATAAATGCCTTCTATACACCTTAAACATTCACTCTATAATGGAAGATTTTTGTTTTTCGCAATATTTTTGGAAATTTGGGCTCTTTTACTAACATTAACACTTGCGCTGAGGCATCTTTTATGCTCATTTCTTATCTTTAATGATTTATTCTGGGTTTTATTTTGTTTATTTGATGAAAATGAACAACAATACACACCATGGAAACATTTTTGTTTGATTCGTGTCGAGTGAGATTTTCACCTAGAACCCACACGGGGGTATTGGCACTTTCCATGGAAAAATGTGATAAATTAAAATTTCTAAAAATGAAATAAATGCCTTCTATACACCTCTAACATTCACTCTATAATGGAAGATTGTTGTTTTTCGCAATATTTTTGGAAATTTGGGCTCTTTTACTAACATTAACACTTGCGCTGAGGCATCTTTTATGCTCATTTCTTGTATTTAATGATTTATTCTGGGTTTTATTTTGTTTATTTGATGAAAATGAACAACAATACACACCATGGAAACATTTTTGTTTGATTCGTGTCGAGTGAGATTTTCACCTAGAACCCAAAGGGGGGGGTATTGGCACTTTTCATGGAAAAATGTGAAAAATTAAAATTTCTAAAAATGAAATAAATGCCTTCTATACACCTTAAACATTCACTCTATAATGGAAGATTGTTTTTTTTCGCAATTTTTTTGGAAATTTGGGCTCTTTTACTAACATTAACACTTCCGCTGAGGCATCTTTTATGCTCATTTCTTGTCTTTATATTCTGGGTTTTATTTTGTTTATTTGATGAAAATGAACAACAATACACACCATGGAAACATTTTTGTTTGATTCGTGTCGAGTGAGATTTTCACCTAGAACCCAAAGTGGGGATATTGGCACTTTTCATGGAAAAATGTGAAAAATTAAAATTTCTAAAAATGTAATAAATGCCTTCTATACACCTCAAACATTCACTCTAAAATGGAAGATTGTTGTTTTTCGCAATATTTTTGGAAATTTGGGCTCTTTTACTAACATTAAAACTTGCGCTGAGGCATCTTTTATGCTCATTTCTTGTCTTTAATGATTTATTCTGGGTTTTATTTTGTTTATTTGAAGAAAATGAACAACAATATACACCATGGAAACATTTTTGTTTGATTCGTGTCGAGTGAGATTTTCACCTAGAACCCAAAGGGGGGGTATTGGCACTTTTCATGGAAAAATGTGGAAAATTAAAATTTCTAAAAATGAAATAAATGCCTTTCATACACCTCAAACATTCACCCTATAAGGAAGATTGTTGTTTTTCGCAATATTTTTGGAAATTTTGGCTCTTTTACTAACGTTAATACTTGCGCTGAGGCATCTTTTATGCTCATTTCTTGTCTTTAATGATTTATTCTGGGTTTTATTTTGTTTATTTGATGGAAATGAACAACAATACACCCCATGGAAACATTTTTGTTTGATTCGTGTCGGGTGAGATTTTCCCCTAGAACCCAAAGGGGGGGTATTGGCACTTTTCATGGAAAAATGTGAAAAATTAAAATTTCTAAAAATGAAATAAATGCCTTCTAAACACCTCAAACATTCACTCTATAATGGAAGATTGTTGTTTTTCGCAATATTTTTGGAAATTTGGGCTCTTTTACTAACATTAACACTTGCGCTGAGGCATCTTTTATGCTCATTTCTTGTCTTTAATGATTTATTCTGGGTTTTATTTTGTTTATTTGATGAAAATGAACAACAATACACACCATGGAAACATTTTTGTTTGATTCGTGTCGAGTGAGATTTTCACCTAGAACCCAAAGTGGGGGGTATTGGTACTTTTCATGGAAAAATGTGAAAAATTAAAATTTCTAAAAATGAAATAAATGCCTTCTAAACACCTCAAACATTCACTCTATAATGGAAGATTGTTGTTTTTCGCAATATTTTTGGAAATTTGGGCTCTTTTACTAACATTAACACTTGCGCTGAGGCATCTTTCATGCTCATTTCTTGTCTTTAATGATTTATTCTGGGTTTTATTTTGTTTATTTGATGAAAATGAACAACAATACACACCATGGAAACATTTTTGTTTGATTCGTGTCGAGTGAGATTTTCACGTAGAACCCAAAGGGGGGGGTATTGGCACTTTTCATGGAAAAATGTGAAAAATTAAAATTTCTAAAAATGAAATAAATGCCTTCTATACACCTTAAACATTCACTCTATAATGGAAGATTGTTGTTTTTCGCAATATTTTTGGAAATTTGGGCTCTTTTACTAACATTAACACTTGCGCTGAGGCATCTTTTATGCTCATTTCATGTCTTTAATGATTTATTCTGGGTTTTATTTTGTTTATTTGATGAAAATGAACAACAATACACATCATGGAAACTTTTTTGTTTGATTCGTGTCGAGTGAGATTTTCACCTAGAACCCAAAGGGGGGGTATTGGCACTTTTTATGGAAAAATGTGAAAATTTAAAATTTCTAAAAATGAAATAAATGCATTCTATACACCTCAAACATTCACTCTATCATGGAAGATTGTTGTTTTTCGCAATATTTTTGGAAATTTGGGCTCTTTTACTAACATTAACACTTGCGCTGAGGCATCTTTTATGCTCATTTCTTGTCTTTAATGATTTATTCTGGGTTTTATTTTGTTTATTTGAAGAAAATGAACAACAATATACACCATGGAAACATTTTTGTTTGATTCGTGTCGAGTGAGATTTTCACCTAGAACCCAAAGGGGGGGGTATTGGCACTTTTCATGGAAAAATGTGAAAAATTATAATTTCTAAAAATAAAATAAATGCCTTCTATACCCCTCAAACATTCACCCTATAATTGAAGATTGTTGTTTTTCGCAATATTTTTGGAAATTTGGGCTCTTTTACTAACGTTAACACTTGCGCTGAGGCATCTTTTATGCTCATTTCTTGTCTTTAATGATTTATTCTGGGTTTTATTTTGTTTATTTGAAGAAAATGAACAACAATATACACAATGGAAACATTTTTGTTTGATTCGTGTCGAGTGAGATTTTCACCTAGAACCCAAAGGGGGGGGTATTGGCACTTTCCATGGAAAAATGTGAAAAATTAAAATTTCTAAAAATGAAATAAATGCCTTCTATACACCTCAAACATTCACTCTATAATTGAAGATTGTTGTTTTTCGCAGTATTTTTGGAAATTTGGGCTCTTTTACTAACATTAACACTTGCGCTGAGGCATCTTTTATGCTCATTTCTTGTCTTTAATGATTTATTCTGGGTTTTATTTTGTTTATTTGATGAAAATGAACAACAATACACATCATGGAAACATTTTTGTTTGATTCGTGTCGAGTGAGATTTTCACCTAGAACCCAAAGGGGGGGCACTTTTTATGGAAAAATGTGAAAATTTAAAATTTCTAAAAATGAAATAAATGCATTCTATACACCTGAAACATTCACTCTATCATGGAAGATTGTTGTTTTTCGCAATATTTTTGGAAATTTGGGCTCTTTTACTAACATTAACACTTGCGCTGAGGTATCTTTTATGCTCATTTCTTGTCTTTAATGATTTATTCTGGGTTTTATTTTGTTTATTTGAAGAAAATGAACCACAATATACACCATGGAAACATTTTTGTTTGATTCGTGTCGAGTGAGATTTTCACCTAGAACCCAAAGGGGGGGGTATTGGCACTTTTCATGGAAAAATGTGAAAAATTAAAATTTCTAAAAATAAAATAAATGCCTTCTATACCCCTCAAACATTCACCCTATAATTGAAGATTGTTGTTTTTTGCAATATTTTTGGAAATTCGGGCTCTTTTACTAACATTAACACGTGCGCTGAGGCATCTTTTATGCTCATTTCTTGTCTTTATATTCTGGGTTTTATTTTGTTTATTTGATGAAAATGAACAACAATACACACCATGGAAACATTTTTGTTTGATTCGTGTCGAGTGAGATTTTCCCCTAGAACCCAAAGGGGGGGTATTGGAACTTTTCATGGAAAAATGTGAAAAATTAAAATTTCTAAAAATGAAATAAATGCCTTCTATAAACCTCAAACATTCACTCTATAATGGAAGATTGTTGTTTTTCGCAATATTTTTGGAAATTTGGGCTCTTTTACTAACGTTAACACTTGCGCTGAGGCATCTTTTATGCTCATTTCTTGTCTTTAATGATTTATTCTGGGTTTTATTTTGTTTATTTGATGAAAATGAACAACAATACACACCATGGAAACATTTTTGTTTGATACTTGTCGAGTGAGATTTTCACCTAGAACCCAAAGGGGGGGTATTGGCACTTTCCATGGAAAAATGTGAAAAATTAAAATTTCTAAAAATGAAATAAATGCCTTCTATACACCTCAAACATTCACTCTATAATGGAAGATTGTTTTTTTTCGCAATATTTTTGAAAATTTGGGCTCTTTAACTGACATTTATCCTTGCGCTGAGGCATCTTTTATGCTCATTTCTTGTCTTTAATGATTTATTCTGGGTTTTATTTTGTTTATTTGATGAAAATGAACAACAATACACATCATGGAAACAATTTTTTTTGATTTGTGTCGAGTGAGATTTTCACCTAGAACCCACACGGGGGTATTGGCACTTTCCATGGAAAAATGTGATAAATTAAAATTTCTAAAAATGAAATATATGCCTTCTATACACCTCAAACATTCACTCTAAAATGGAAGATTGTTGTTTTTCGCAATATTTTTGGAAATTTGGGCTCTTTTACTAGCATTAACACTTGCGCTAAGGCATCTTTTATGCTCATTTCTTGTCTTTATATTCTGGGTTTTATTTTGTTTATTTGATGAAATTGAACAACAATACACATCATGGAAACATTTTTGTTTGATTCGTGTCGAGTGAGATTTTCACCTAGAACCCAAAGGGGGGGTATTGGCACTTTTTATGGAAAAATGTGAAAAATTAAAATTTCTAAAAATGAAATAAATGCCTTCTATACACCTCAAACATTCACTCTATAATGGAAGATTGTTGTTTTTCGCAATATTTTTGGAAATTTGGGCTCTTTTACTAACATTAACACTTGCGCTGAGGCATCTTTTATGCTCATTTCTTGTCTTTAATGATTTATTCTGGGTTTTATTTTGTTTATTTGATGAAAATGAACAACAATACACACCATGGAAACATTTTTGTTTGATTCGTGTCGGGTGAGATTTTCAGGTAGAACCCAAAGGGGGGGCATATTGGCATATTGGCACTTTTCATGGAAAAATGTGAAAAATTAAAATTTCTAAAAATGAAATAAATGCCTTCTATACACCTTAAACATTCACTCTATAATGGAAGATTATTGTTTTTCGCAATATTTTTGGAAATTTGGGCTCTTTTACTAACATTAACACTTGCGCTGAGGCATCTTTTATGCTCATTTCTTGTCTTTAATGATTTATTCTGGGTTTTATTTTGTTTATTTGATGAAAATGAACAACAATACACACCATGGAAACATTTTTGTTTGATTCGTGTCGAGTGAGATTTTCACCTAGAACCCAAAGGGGGGGTATTGGTACTTTTCATGGAAAAATGTGATTAATTAAAATTTCTAAAATGAAATAAATGCCTTCTATACACCTCTAACATTCACTCTATAATGGAAGATTGTTGTTTTTCGCAATATTTTTGGAAATTTGAGCTCTTTTACTAACATTAACACTTGCGCTGAGGCATCTTTTATGCTCATTTCTTGTCTTTAATGATTTATTCTGGGTTTTATTTTGTTTATTTGATGAAAATGAACAACAATACACACCATGGAAACATTTTTGTTTGATTCGTGTCGAGTGAGATTTTCACCTAGAACCCAAAGTGGGGGGTATTGGCACTTTTCATGGAAAAATGTGAAAAATTAAAATTTCTAAAAATGAAATAAATGCCTTCTAAACACCTCAAACATTCACTCTATAATGGAAGATTGTTGTTTTTCGCAATATTTTTGGAAATTTGGGCTCTTTTACTAACATTAACACTTGCGCTGAGGCATCTTTCATGCTCATTTCTTGTCTTTAATGATTTATTCTGGGTTTTATTTTGTTTATTTGATGAAAATGAACAACAATACACACCATGGAAACATTTTTGTTTGATTCGTGTCGAGTGAGATTTTCACGTTGAACCCAAAGGGGGGGGTATTGGCACTTTTCATGGAAAAATGTGAAAAATTAAAATTTCTAAAAATGAAATAAATGCCTTCTATACACCTTAAACATTCACTCTATAATGGAAGATTGTTGTTTTTCGCAATATTTTTGGAAATTTGGGCTCTTTTACTAACATTAACACTTGCGCTGAGGCATCTTTTATGCTCATTTCTTGTCTTTAATGATTTATTCTGGGTTTTATTTTGTTTATTTGATGAAAATGAACAACAATACACATCATGGAAACTTTTTTGTTTGATTCGTGTCGAGTGAGATTTTCACCTAGAACCCAAAGGGGGGGTATTGGCACTTTTTATGGAAAAATGTGAAAATTTAAAATTTCTAAAAATGAAATAAATGTATTCTATACACCTCAAACATTCACTCTATCATGGAAGATTGTTGTTTTTTGCAATATTTTTGGAAATTTGGGCTCTTTTACTAACATTAACACTTGCGCTGAGGCATCTTTTATGCTCATTTCTTGTCTTTAATGATTTATTCTGGGTTTTATTTTGTTTATTTGAAGAAAATGAACAACAATATACACCATGGAAACATTTTTGTTTGATTCGTGTCGAGTGAGATTTTCACCTAGAACCCAAAGGGGGGGGTATTGGCACTTTTCATGGGAAAATGTGAAAAATTAAAATTTCTAAAAATAAAATAAATGCCTTCTATACCCCTCAAACATTCACCCTATAATTGAAGATTGTTGTTTTTCGCAATATTTTTGGAAATTTGGGCTCTTTTACTAACATTAACACGTGCGCTGAGGCATCTTTTATGCTCATTTCTTGTCTTTATATTCTGGGTTTTATTTTGTTTACTTGATGAAAATGAACAACAATACACACCATGGAAACATTTATTTTGATTCGTGTCGAGTGAGATTTTCCCCTAGAACCCAAAGGGGGGGTATTGGAACTTTTCATGGAAAAATGTGAAAAATTAAAATTTCTAAAAATGAAATAAATGCCTTCTATACACCTCAAACATTCACTCTATAATGGAAGATTGTTGTTTTTCGCAATATTTTTGGAAATTTGGGCTCTTTTACTAACGTTAACACTTGCGCTGAGGCATCTTTTATGCTCATTTCTTGTCTTTAATGATTTATTCTGGGTTTTATTTTGTTTATTTGATGAAAATGAACAACAATACACACCATGGAAACATTTTTGTTTGATACGTGTCGAGTGAGATGTTCACCTAGAACCCACACGGGGGTATTGGCACTTTCCATGGAAAAATGTGAAAAATTAAAATTTCTAAAAATAAAATAAATGCCTTCTATACCCCTCAAACATTCACCCTATAATTGAAGATTGTTGTTTTTCGCAATATTTTTGGAAATTTGGGCTCTTTTACTAACATTAACACGTGCGCTGAGGCATCTTTTATGCTCATTTCTTGTCTTTATATTCTGGGTTTTATTTTGTTTATTTGATGAAAATGAACAACAATACACACCATGGAAACATTTATTTTGATTCGTGTCGAGTGAGATTTTCCCCTAGAACCCAAAGGGGGGGGTATTGGAACTTTTCATGGAAAAATGTGAAAAATTAAAATTTCTAAAAATGAAATAAATGCCTTCTATACACCTCAAACATTCACTCTATAATGGAAGATTGTTGTTTTTCGCAATATTTTTGGAAATTTGGGCTCTTTTACTAACGTTAACACTTGCGCTGAGGCATCTTTTATGCTCATTTCTTGTCTTTAATGATTTATTCTGGGTTTTATTTTGTTTATTTGATGAAAATGAACAACAATACACACCATGGAAACATTTTTGTTTGATACGTGTCGAGTGAGATTTTCACCTAGAACCCACACGGGGGTATTGGCACTTTCCATGGAAAAATGTGAAAAATTAAAATTTCTAAAAATGAAATAAATGCCTTCTATACACCTCAAACATTCACTCTAAAATGGTAGATTGTTGTTTTTCGCAATATTTTTGGAAATTTGGGCTCTTTTACTAACATTAACACTTGCGCTGAGGCATCTTTTATGCTCATTTCTTGTCTTTAATGATTTATTCTGGGTTTTATTTTGTTTATTTGAAGAAAATGAACAACAATATACACAATGGAAACATTTTATTTTGATTCGTGTCGAGTGAGATTTTCACCTAGAACCCAAAGGGGGGGGTTTGGCACTTTCCATGGAAAAATGTGAAAAATTAAAATTTCTAAAAATGAAATAAATGCATTCTATACACCTGAAACATTCACTCTATCATGGAAGATTGTTGTTTTTCGCAATATTTTTGGAAATTTGGGCTCTTTTACTAACATTAACACTTGCGCTGAGGCATCTTTTATGCTCATTTCTTGTCTTTAATGATTTATTCTGGGTTTTATTTTGTTTATTTGAAGAAAATGAACAACAATATACACCATGGAAACATTTTTGTTTGATTCGTGTCGAGTGAGATTTTCACCTAGAACCCAAAGGGGGGGGTATTGGCACTTTTCATGGAAAAATGTGAAAAATTAAAATTTCTAAAAATAAAATAAATGCCTTCTATACCCCTCAAACATTCACCCTATAATTGAAGATTGTTGTTTTTCGCAATATTTTTGGAAATTCGGGCTCTTTTACTAACATTAACACGTGCGCTGAGGCATCTTTTATGCTCATTTCTTGTCTTTATATTCTGGGTTTTATTTTGTTTATTTGATGAAAATGAACAACAATACACACCATGGAAACATTTTTGTTTGATTCGTGTCGAGTGAGACTTTCCCCTAGAACCCAAAGGGGGGGTATTGGAACTTTTCATGGAAAAATGTGAAAAATTAAAATTTCTAAAAATGAAATAAATGCCTTCTATAAACCTCAAACATTCACTCTATAATGGAAGATTGTTGTTTTTCGCAATATTTTTGGAAATTTGGGCTCTTTTACTAACGTTAACACTTGCGCTGAGGCATCTTTTATGCTCATTTCTTGTCTTTAATGATTTATTCTGGGTTTTATTTTGTTTATTTGATGAAAATGAACAACAATACACACCATGGAAACATTTTTGTTTGATACTTGTCGAGTGAGATTTTCACCTAGAACCCAAAGGGGGGGGTATTGGCACTTTCCATGGAAAAATGTGAAAAATTAAAATTTCTAAAAATGAAATAAATGCCTGCTATACACCTCAAACATTCACTCTATAATGGAAGATTGTTGTTTTTCGCAATATTTTTGAAAATTTGGGCTCTTTTACTGGCATTTATCCTTGCGCTGAGGCATCTTTTATGCTCATTTCTTGTCTTTAATGATTTATTCTGGGTTTTATTTTGTTTATTTGATGAAAATGAACAACAATACACATCATGGAAACAATTTTTTTTGATTTGTGTCGAGTGAGATTTTCACCTAGAACCCACACGGGGGTATTGGCACTTTCCATGGAAAAATGTGATAAATTAAAATTTCTAAAAATGAAATAAATGCCTTCTATACACCTCAAACATTCACTCTAAAATGGAAGATTGTTGTTTTTCGCAATATTTTTGGAAATTTGGGCTCTTTTACTAGCATTAACACTTGCGCTAAGGCATCTTTTATGCTCATTTCTTGTCTTTATATTCTGGGTTTTATTTTGTTTATTTGATGAAATTGAACAACAATACACATCATGGAAACATTTTTGTTTGATTCGTGTCGAGTGAGATTTTCACCTAGAACCCAAAGGGGGGGTATTGGCACTTTTTATGGAAAAATGTGAAAAATTAAAATTTCTAAAAATGAAATAAATGCCTTCTATACACCTCAAACATTCACTCTATAATGGAAGATTGTTGTTTTTCGCAATATTTTTGGAAATTTGGGCTCTTTTACTAACATTAACACTTGCGCTGAGGCATCTTTTATGCTCATTTCTTGTCTTTAATGATTTATTCTGGGTTTTATTTTGTTTATTTGATAAAAATGAACAACAATACACACCATGGAAACATTTTTGTTTGATTCGTGTCGGCTGAGATTTTCACGTAGAACCCAAAGGGGGGGCATATTGGCATATTGGCACTTTTCATGGAAAAATGTGAATAATTAAAATTTCTAAAAATGAAATAAATGCCTTCTATACACCTCTAACATTCACTCTATAATGGAAGATTGTTGTTTTTCGCAATATTTTTGGAAATTTGAGCTCTTTTACTAACATTAACACTTGCGCTGAGGCATCTTTTATGCTCATTTCTTGTCTTTAATGATTTATTCTGGGTTTTATTTTTTTTATTTGATGAAAATGAACAACAATACACACCATGGAAACATTTTTGTTTGATTCGTGTCGAGTGAGATTTTCACGTAGAACCCAAAGGGGGGGTATTGGCACTTTTCATGGAAAAATGTGAAAAATTAAAATTTCTAAAAATGAAATAAATGCCTTCTATACACCTTAAACATTCACTCTATAATGGAAGATTGTTGTTTTTCGCAATATTTTTGGAAATTTGGGCTCTTTTACTAACATTAACACTTGCGCTGAGGCATCTTTTATGGTCATTTCTTGTCTTTAATGATTTATTCTGGGTTTTATTTTGTTTATTTGATGAAAATGAACAACAATACACACCATGGAAACATTTTTGTTTGATTCGTGTCGAGTGAGATTTTCACCTAGAACCCAAAGGGGGGGGTATTGGCACTTTTCATGGAAAAATGTGAAAAATTAAAATTTCTAAAAATAAAATAAAAGCCTTCTATACCCCTCAAACATTCACCCTATTATTGAAGATTGTTGTTTTTCGCAATATTTTTGGAAATTTGGGCTCTTTTACTAACATTAACACGTGCGCTGAGGCATCTTTTATGCTCATTTCTTGTCTTTATATTCTGGGTTTTATCTTGTTTATTTGATGAAAATGAACAACAATACACACCATGGAAACATTTATTTTGATTCGTGTCGAGTGAGATTTTCCCCTAGAACCCAAAGGGGGGGTATTGGAACTTTTCATGGAAAAATGTGAAAAATTAAAATTTCTAAAAATGAAATAAATGCCTTCTATAAACCTCAAACATTCACTCTATAATGGAAGATTGTTGTTTTTCGCAATATTTTTGGAAATTTGGGCTCTTTTACTAACGTTAACACTTGCGCTGAGGCATCTTTTATGCTCATTTCTTGTCTTTAATGATTTATTCTGGGTTTTATTTTGTTTATTTGATGAAAATGAACAACAATACACACCATGGAAACATTTTTGTTTGATACTTGTCGAGTGAGATTTTCACCTAGAACCCAAAGGGGGGGTATTGGCACTTTCCATGGAAAAATGTGAAAAATTAAAATTTCTAAAAATGAAATAAATGCCTTCTATACACCTCAAACATTTACTCTATAATGGAAAATTGTTTTTTTTCGCAATCTTTTTGAAAATTTGGGCTCTTTAACTGACATTTATCCTTGCGCTGAGGCATCTTTTATGCTCATTTCTTGTCTTTAATGATTTATTCTGGGTTTTATTTTGTTTATTTGATGAAAATGAACAACAATACACATCATGGAAACAATTTTTTTTGATTTGTGTCGAGTGAGATTTTCACCTAGAACCCACACGGGGGTATTGGCACTTTCCATGGAAAAATGTGATAAATTAAAATTTCTAAAAATGAAATATATGCCTTCTATACACCTCAAACATTCACTCTAAAATGGAAGATTGTTGTTTTTCGCAATATTTTTGGAAATTTGGGCTCTTTTACTAGCATTAACACTTGCGCTAAGGCATCTTTTATGCTCATTTCTTGTCTTTATATTCTGGGTTTTATTTTGTTTATTTGATGAAATTGAACAACAATACACATCATGGAAACATTTTTGTTTGATTCGTGTCGAGTGAGATTTTCACCTAGAACCCAAAGGGGGGGTATTGGCACTTTTTATGGAAAAATGTGAAAAATTAAAATTTCTAAAAATGAAATAAATGCCTTCTATACACCTCAAACATTCACTCTATAATGGAAGATTGTTGTTTTTCGCAATATTTTTGGAAATTTGGGCTCTTTTACTAACATTAACACTTGCGCTGAGGCATCTTTTATGCTCATTTCTTGTCTTTAATGATTTATTCTGGGTTTTATTTTGTTTATTTGATGAAAATGAACAACAATACACACCATGGAAACATTTTTGTTTGATTCGTGTCGAGTGAGATTTTCACCTAGAACCCAAAGGGGGGGTATTGGTACTTTTCATGGAAAAATGTGATTAATTAAAATTTCTAAAATGAAATAAATGCCTTCTATACACCTCTAACATTCACTCTATAATGGAAGATTATTGTTTTTCGCAATATTTTTGGAAATTTGGGCTCTTTTACTAACATTAACACGTGCGCTGAGGCATCTTTTATGCTCATTTCTTGTCTTTAATGATTTATTCTGGGTTTTATTTTGTTTATTTGATGAAAATGAACAACAATACACACCATGGAAACATTTTTGTTTGATTCGTGTCGAGTGAGATTTTCACCTAGAACCCAAAGGGGGGGTATTGGCACTTTTCATGGAAAAATGTGATTAATTAAAATTTCTAAAATGAAATAAATGCCTTCTATACACCTCTAACATTCACTCTATAATGGAAGATTGTTGTTTTTCGCAATATTTTTGGAAATTTGAGCTCTTTTACTAACATTAACACTTGCGCTGAGGCATCTTTTATGCTCATTTCTTGTCTTTAATGATTTATTCTGGGTTTTATTTTGTTTATTTGATGAAAATGAACAACAATACACACCATGGAAACATTTTTGTTTGATTCGTGTCGAGTGAGATTTTCACGTAGAACCCAAAGGGGGGGGTATTGGCACTTTTCATGGAAAAATGTGAAAAATTAAAATTTCTAAAAATGAAATAAATGCCTTCTAAACACCTCAAACATTCACTCTATAATGGAAGATTGTTGTTTTTCGCAATATTTTTGGAAATTTGGGCTCTTTTACTAACATTAACACTTGCGCTGAGGCATCTTTCATGCTCATTTCTTGTCTTTAATGATTTATTCTGGGTTTTATTTTGTTTATTTGATGAAAATGAACAACAATACACACCATGGAAACATTTTTGTTTGATTCGTGTCGAGTGAGATTTTCACGTTGAACCCAAAGGGGGGGGTATTGGCACTTTTCATGGAAAAATGTGAAAAATTAAAATTTCTAAAAATGAAATAAATGCCTTCTATACACCTTAAACATTCACTCTATAATGGAAGATTGTTGTTTTTCGCAATATTTTTGGAAATTTGGGCTCTTTTACTAACATTAACACTTGCGCTGAGGCATCTTTTATGCTCATTTCTTGTCTTTAATGATTTATTCTGGGTTTTATTTTGTTTATTTGATGAAAATGAACAACAATACACATCATGGAAACTTTTTTGTTTGATTCGTGTCGAGTGAGATTTTCACCTAGAACCCAAAGGGGGGGTATTGGCACTTTTTATGGAAAAATGTGAAAATTTAAAATTTCTAAAAATGAAATAAATGCATTCTATACACCTCAAACATTCACTCTATCATGGAAGATTGTTGTTTTTTGCAATATTTTTGGAAATTTGGGCTCTTTTACTAACATTAACACTTGCGCTGAGGCATCTTTTATGCTCATTTCTTGTCTTTAATGATTTATTCTGGGTTTTATTTTGTTTATTTGAAGAAAATGAACAACAATATACACCATGGAAACATTTTTGTTTGATTCGTGTCGAGTGAGATTTTCACCTAGAACCCAAAGGGGGGGGTATTGGCACTTTTCATGGGAAAATGTGAAAAATTAAAATTTCTAAAAATAAAATAAATGCCTTCTATACCCCTCAAACATTCACCCTATAATTGAAGATTGTTGTTTTTCGCAATATTTTTGGAAATTTGGGCTCTTTTACTAACATTAACACGTGCGCTGAGGCATCTTTTATGCTCATTTCTTGTCTTTATATTCTGGGTTTTATTTTGTTTATTTGATGAAAATGAACAACAATACACACCATGGAAACATTTATTTTGATTCGTGTCGAGTGAGATTTTCCCCTAGAACCCAAAGGGGGGGTATTGGAACTTTTCATGGAAAAATGTGAAAAATTAAAATTTCTAAAAATGAAATAAATGCCTTCTATACACCTCAAACATTCACTCTATAATGGAAGATTGTTGTTTTTCGCAATATTTTTGGAAATTTGGGCTCTTTTACTAACGTTAACACTTGCGCTGAGGCATCTTTTATGCTCATTTCTTGTCTTTAATGATTTATTCTGGGTTTTATTTTGTTTATTTGATGAAAATGAACAACAATACACACCATGGAAACATTTTTGTTGGATACGTGTCGAGTGAGATGTTCACCTAGAACCCACACGGGGGTATTGGCACTTTCCATGGAAAAATGTGAAAAATTAAAATTTCTAAAAATAAAATAAATGCCTTCTATACCCCTCAAACATTCACCCTATAATTGAAGATTGTTGTTTTTCGCAATATTTTTGGAAATTTGGGCTCTTTTACTAACATTAACACGTGCGCTGAGGCATCTTTTATGCTCATTTCTTGTCTTTAATGATTTATTCTGGGTTTTATTTTGTTTATTTGAAGAAAATGAGCAACAATATACACAATGGAAACATTTTATTTTGATTCGTGTCGAGTGAGATTTTCACCTAGAACCCAAAGGGGGGGGTATTGGCACTTTCCATGGAAAAATGTGAAAAATTAAAATTTCTAAAAATGAAATAAATGCATTCTATACACCTGAAACATTCACTCTATCATGGAAGATTGTTGTTTTTCGCAATATTTTTGGAAATTTGGGCTCTTTTACTAACATTAACACTTGCGCTGAGGCATCTTTTATGCTCATTTCTTGTCTTTAATGATTTATTCTGGGTTTTATTTTGTTTTTTTGAAGAAAATGAACAACAATATACACCATGGAAACATTTTTGTTTGATTCGTGTCGAGTGAGATTTTCACCTAGAACCCAAAGGGGGGGGTATTGGCACTTTTCATGGAAAAATGTGAAAAATTAAAATTTCTAAAAATAAAATAAATGCCTTCTATACCCCTCAAACATTCACCCTATAATTGAAGATTGTTGTTTTTCGCAATATTTTTGGAAATTCGGGCTCTTTTACTAACATAAACACGTGCGCTGAGGCATCTTTTATGCTCATTTCTTGTCTTTATATTCTGGGTTTTATTTGGTTTATTTGATGAAAATGAACAACAATACACACCATGGAAACATTTTTGTTTGATTCGTGTCGAGTGAGACTTTCCCCTAGAACCCAAAGGGGGGGTATTGGAACTTTTCATGGAAAAATGTGAAAAATTAAAATTTCTAAAAATGAAATAAATGCCTTCTATAAACCTCAAACATTCACTCTATAATGGAAGATTGTTGTTTTTCGCAATATTTTTGGAAATTTGGCCTCTTTTACTAACGTTAACACTTGCGCTGAGGCATCTTTTATGCTCATTTTTTGTCTTTAATGATTTATTCTGGGTTTTATTTTGTTTATTTGATGAAAATGAACAACAATACACACCATGGAAACATTTTTGTTTGATACTTGTCGAGTGAGATTTTCACCTAGAACCCAAAGGGGGGGGTATTGGCACTTTCCATGGAAAAATGTGAAAAATTAAAATTTCTAAAAATGAAATAAATGCCTTCTATACACCTCAAACATTCACTCTATAATGGAAGATTGTTGTTTTTCGCAATATTTTTGAAAATTTGGGCTCTTTTACTGACATTTATCCTTGCGCTGAGGCATCTTTTATGCTCATTTCTTGTCTTTAATGATTTATTCTGGGTTTTATTTTGTTTATTTGATGAAAATGAACAACAATACACATCATGGAAACAATTTTTTTTGATTTGTGTCGAGTGAGATTTTCACCTAGAACCCACACGGGGGTATTGGCACTTTCCATGGAAAAATGTGATAAATTAAAATTTCTAAAAATGAAATAAATGCCTTCTATACACCTCAAACATTCACTCTAAAATGGAAGATTGTTGTTTTTCGCAATATTTTTGGAAATTTGGGCTCTTTTACTAGCATTAACACTTGCGCTAAGGCATCTTTTATGCTCATTTCTTGTCTTTATATTCTGGGTTTTATTTTGTTTATTTGATGAAATTGAACAACAATACACATCATGGAAACATTTTTGTTTGATTCGTGTCGAGTGAGATTTTCACCTAGAACCCAAAGGGGGGGTATTGGCACTTTTTATGGAAAAATGTGAAAAATTAAAATTTCTAAAAATGAAATAAATGCCTTCTATACACCTCAAACATTCACTCTATAATGGAAGATTGTTGTTTTTCGCAATATTTTTGGAAATTTGGGCTCTTTTACTAACATTAACACTTGCGCTGAGGCATCTTTTATGCTCATTTCTTGTCTTTAATGATTTATTCTGGGTTTTATTTTGTTTATTTGATGAAAATGAACAACAATACACACCATGGAAACATTTTTGTTTGATTCGTGTCGGCTGAGATTTTCACGTAGAACCCAAAGGGGGGGCATATTGGCATATTGGCACTTTTCATGGAAAAATGTGAATAATTAAAATTTCTAAAAATGAAATAAATGCCTTCTATACACCTCTAACATTCACTCTATAATGGAAGATTGTTGTTTTTCGCAATATTTTTGGAAATTTGAGCTCTTTTACTAACATTAACACTTGCGCTGAGGCATCTTTTATGCTCATTTCTTGTCTTTAATGATTTATTCTGGGTTTTATTTTTTTTATTTGATGAAAATGAACAACAATACACACCATGGAAACATTTTTGTTTGATTCGTGTCGAGTGAGATTTTCACGTAGAACCCAAAGGGGGGGTATTGGCACTTTTCATGGAAAAATGTGAAAAATTAAAATTTCTAAAAATGAAATAAATGCCTTCTATACACCTTAAACATTCACTCTATAATGGAAGATTGTTGTTTTTCGCAATATTTTTGGAAATTTGGGCTCTTTTACTAACATTAACACTTGCGCTGAGGCATCTTTTATGCTCATTTCTTGTCTTTAATGATTTATTCTGGGTTTTATTTTGTTTATTTGATGAAAATGAACAACAATACACACCATGGAAACATTTTTGTTTGATTCGTGTCGAGTGAGATTTTCACCTAGAACCCAAAGGGGGGGTATTGGCACTTTTCATAGAAAAATGTGAAAAATTAAAATTTCTAAAAATAAAATAAATGCCTTCTATACCCCTCAAACATTCACCCTATTATTGAAGATTGTTGTTTTTCGCAATATTTTTGGAAATTTGGGCTCTTTTACTAACATTAACACGTGCGCTGAGGCATCTTTTATGCTCATTTCTTGTCTTTATATTCTGGGTTTTATCTTGTTTATTTGATGAAAATGAACAACAATACACACCATGGAAACATTTATTTTGATTCGTGTCGAGTGAG